>NW_018020869.1:3292-23008 GCF_002006095.1 Pseudomyrmex gracilis | reverse complement strand
AACCAGAAGAAAAACCTGAGGAAGTTCGACTGAAACCAGTCAGAAGAATTGAGAAGCCAGAAGAACCAAAACCGGAGGAAGTAATTCTGAAACCGTTTAAAAAGCTTCCTAAAGAGGAAGAGACAAAAGAAGAAATTACCTTAAAACCGGTGGAAAGGAAAAAACCAGAAGAAAAACCTGAAGAAGTTCGACTTAAACCTGTCAGAAGAATTGAGAAGCCAGAAGAACCAAAACCGGAGGAAGTACTTCTGAAACCGGTTAAGAGGCTTCCTAAAGAGGAAGAGACACAAGAAAAAGTCACCTTAAAACCGGTGGAAAAGAAGAAACCAGAAGAAAAACCTGAGGAAGTTCGACTGAAACCAGTCAGAAGAATTAAGAAGCCAGAAGAACCAAAACCGGAGGAAGTAATTCTGAAACCGGTTAAAAGGCTTCCTAAAGAAGAAGAGACAAAAGAAGAAATTACTTTAAAACCGGTGGAAAAGAAAAAACCAGAAGAAAAACCTGAAGAAATTCGACTGAAACCATTCAAAAGAATTGAGAAGCCAGAAGAACCAAAACCGGAGGAAGTAATTCTGAAACCGGGTAAGAGGCTTCCTAAAGAGAAAGAGACAAAGGAAGAAGTCACCTTAAAACCAGTGGAAAAGAAAAAACTAGAAGAAAAACCTGAGGAAGTTCGACTGAAACCAATCAAAAGAATTGAGAAGCCAGAAGAACCAAAACCGGAGGAAGTAATTCTAAAACCGGTTAAGAGGCTTTCTAAAGAAGAAGAGACAAAAGAAGAAATTACCTTAAAACCGGTGGAAAAGAAAAAACCAGAAGAAAAACCTGAGGAAGTTCGACTTAAACCTATCAGAAAAATTGAGAAGCCAGAAGAACCAAAACCGGAGGAAGTAATTCTGAAACCTGTTAAGAGGCTTCCTAAAGAGGAAGAGACACCAGATGAAGTCACCTTAAAACCGGTGGAAAAGAAGAAACCAGAAGAAAAACCTGAGGAAGTTCGACTGAAACCAGTCAAAAGAATTGAGAAGCCAGAAGAACCAAAACCGGAGGAAGTAATTCTGAAACCGGTTAAAAAGCTTCCTAAAGAGGAAGAAACAAAAGAAGAAATTACCTTAAAACCGGTGGAAAGGAAAAAACCAGAAGAAAAACCTGAAGAAGTTCGACTGAAACCTGTTAAAAGACTTGAGAAGCCAGAAGAACCAAAACCGGAGGAAGTAATTTTGAAACCGTTTAAAAAGCTTCCTAAAGAGGAAGAGACAAAAGAAGAAATTACCTTAAAACCGGTGGAAAGGAAAAAACCAGAAGAAAAACCTGAGGAAGTTCGACTGAAACCTGTTAAAAGACTTGAGAAGCCAGAAGAACCAAAACCAGAGGAAGTAATTCTGAAACCGGTTAGGAAGGTTTCTAAAGAAGAAGAGACAAAAGGTGAAATTGTGTTGAAACCGGTAGAACCTGTCGAAGATAAACCGAAAGAAACAGCAGTTCCTTGGCGACGTGGTAAACGAACAAAAAAGGTTGTCGACTTCAAGGAAGAAGTTACAATAGTGCCAATCGATCAAGAAGAATCAGTTGCAGAAATTTCTGAAGAAAAAGAAATAAGTGTAATTACAACTGAAACTATCCAAGATCAAACCGAAAAAGAAGTGGACATTGTTCCAGTATCTAAAGAAGGAGAAAAGGTAACTGAAATGGTTGAAACAAGTATGGTTTCATGGAGAAAAAAGAAACAAGATCAAACCAGAAGAGGAGAAAAAGAAACCGTGAAAATAAAGCTCATGGAACAAGTTAAGGAATCAAGTGTTAAGCAGCCTGAAGAATATATACCAGTCTCAAATAAAGATGAGATATTAACTGAGATAGTTGAAAAAGAAAAAATTACATTAAAACCAATATCTAAAAAGAAAATAAAGGAAGAAGACGTAGTGGAAGAAGTTACATTAAAAACAGTAAGAGAAGAAAAGATCACGGAAGAAAAACTTAAAGAAAAAATTATTGAAGGACCTCAAATTAAAAAACAAGCAGAAGTATCAGAAGAAAGAGAAGAAACTCTTATTGAATTGATTAAAAGAAAACCTAAGAAAATAGAAAAAGTACCTAAAGAAATTGTTCCTATTGTTGAAGAAGAAAAGCAAGAAGTTATCACAAAAACTGAAAAAATCGAGGACATTGTTGAAGATGTCGAAGTGCAAGTTAAGAAAGATATCACGCAAATAGAAGATCGAAAAAGAAAACGCAGACAACGTACTCAAGTCGACATATCAATTATGGACAAAGACAAAACTATTGCTCCACGATTTATCCAAAAGTTGCAGCCCGTTATTGCTGAGCTAGAAAAACCTGCCAAGTTTACTTGTACTGTCATAGGAAATCCTACTCCTGAAATTTCTTGGTATAAGAATGAACAAGAACTCCATGCAAGTGAAAAATATATAATGACGATATTTGAAACAACAGCAACTTTAGAAATTACAAAAGTAAAAGAGGAAGATGCGGCAATGTACTCTTGCAGAGCGTCTAATCCGGCTGGAGTGGCAACATCCACTGTCAATCTTGTGATATATGGTAGTAATATTATTGAGTGTGAAATTTATTTCACAATTATATGATTTGGATTGATTATGAAATTTCATTTTTGACAGTTTTAAGTTTTTCTATTAATTTCTTGTTAAAAAAATATCGTTAGATTAAGTTTATATATAATTTTTGAATTTGATAATTGTGTTTGTTTGCAATTAAAGCGCATGATTTTATTATAAAAAAATAAGATGTCTTCTAATATAAATCAATCTATCTATCTATAAATCAATTTATAGTTTTTACAAAAAATAGGAAGAGTGCAACGTAAAAATATGCACAGCATGCAGTGTGATTATATTTTTTTAAATTTCTTAATACTTACATACAATTACATAACATTCTGCTTTTCAGAAAAAGAAGAGGAAGGTGTAGCACCGCATTTTGCAACCCCGATTAAACCTATAATGGTTGAAGAGCACACACCTGCCCTGTTAGAATGTGTTGTAACTGGTACACCAGTACCAGAAGTAAAGTGGTATAAGGGTGAAAAAGAAGTAAAGCCAAACGAAAGAACTGAAATAACCTTCAATCCGACAACCGGAGAAGCTACGCTTAAAATTATAGAACCAATATCAGAAGATGAAACTATTTATCGTGTTCGTGCTGTAAATAAATACGGTCGCGCTGAATGTAGAGCCAATTTAGTGATCAGTAACATTGTCAAAGTAAGCAAACCAGCTGTTCTTAGAGCACCACGAATTACACGACCTTTACCTGCTCTCATAGCCGAACGCGGAAAGCCTCTGAAACTTTTGGCTGACTTCGAAGGTATACCGAAACCAGAAGTCAAGTGGTTCCGCAATGGTATTGAAATTATACCAACCAACAAAAACGAGATAAAAATCTACGAGAATACAACCGAACTGATTGTATCTGATGTTACAAAGAAGGACAGCGGCAAGTATGAAATTAGAGTCCAAAATGAAGTCGGTGAAGCGAGAAGTTCGAGTTCTATAACTGTTAAAGAGCGTAAAGATACTAGCGAAGTGAAAGCACCTAGATTTGTAGAACCAATTCAGCCCCAACTTGTAGCAGAAGGAGAAGTTGTTATCATGGAAACAAAAGTAGAATCTTATCCGGCAGCATCTTTCCAATGGTTCCACGAAAGCAAACTTCTTGAGGTAACTCGAGTTATTATGTTTATTAATATAATAAAAATATATCGTAAAATTAATGAGTGTAATACAATCTTTGTTATAGTCAACACCACAAGTAAGGATTGTGACTCAAGAGAATCGATCAATTTTAATGGTAAAGGAAGTTACACCGGAGCTTGCCGGTAGCTACACTTGTCGTGCTGAAAATGTTGGTGGCTCTGTCACCTGTACAGCTGTTGTTAACATCATAGATACAACATGGGAAGAAGCAGTTGAATTGGTTTCACCAACATTCGTTAAGAGGCTATCGCCCGTAAGAGTTATGGACGGTGAGAGTGTTAATTTAACTTGCGTCGTTGAAGGAAAACCGACACCCAGAGTAGAATGGTATCACAATGACAAACCAATTAAAGAAGGTAAAGAAATTACAATTGTCCAAGACATGGAAGGTGTCTGCAGTCTAGCTATTACCGAAGTATTCCCTGAAGACGCTGGCGAATATACATGTCGCGCTATAAATCCCGTTGGCGAAGCCGTCTGCATGTCATCACTTGTTGTGGAAGGTATAAATTCTATCGGTCGAAAAAAATAATAATTGTACTTTATTAAGATTGTCTATCTTGTAATTAATTACGAATCGGACTTATTTTTAGCTTACGAGTATGTGCCTGACTCAGAAATTGCATCTTCGATAGTTGCAACATCTCTTACTACAGGATCAGAAGAAGATCTTTTATCTCCAAAAGTACGTATAGAACTATTCAAGATATATCATATTTATATTTCATACAACATCAAGTATATTAAAATTTATTTCTATTGCTAGGAAATCGATACTGATGTAGAAGAATCAGCACCAGAGATAGTTAAAAAGCTTCCTCAGTTAGTTCCTATTAAAGATGGGGAATTAACTAGGTATGTATAAAACATATTTAATATGCAACTAATAATCATGTTACACGCAAATATATTTCAACACGCATAACTCATTTCTTCTTGCATAGATTGGAAGTAAAAGTGAAAGGTAAACCGAAACCGAAAGTGAAATGGTACAAACAAGGCACAGAAATTGTACCTTCACAAGAATTCTTAATTGAGGAATTTGAAGATGGTACGTCGGTATTAACAATTGCTGAAACTTTTCCTGACGATACCGGTGAAATTGTATTTGAAGCTCACAATCCACTTGGTGTATCGACTACTATGACATATTTATCAGTAGAAGGTAATATCATTCTCAAAATACAATTTGTAAAAACTTTTCTAATATACCTAGTAAAATTCTTTTCAGCTATGCTCTTCGATCGAAAAAGTGTCATCGAAATCCTCTAGCACTCGCTGGTAAAATCCGCTGGTAAAATCCTGAGTATCCCTAAAAAAATATATTCCTGATCCACACCAACCAAACACTTGCAACATCCTCAACGCACACTATTTTCTCTATTGTTTATCTACATTTCGCGTATCTACATTTCTACGAATCTCTTTAGTATTGCTCTAATCTTTTCATTTATTCAAATACTGAAGAAACTCAAAAGATTCGCGGTACGTTTGTTATATATTTCTTATTGTCGTTCTGTGTCATTAGGTATACTTGGAACAAAAGAATATCGTAAGCCAGAATGGGTCACACATATGGAAGAAATGCAAGAGGCCTTAAGAGGTAAGAATTTGGACATGGCCGGTTGCATGCCGAGTGACGCAGAGTGTAGCTTTTCGATCGACAGTTTGGATGATCGTGTATTAAAAGACGAAAGTTCTCAAAGGGATAGTTCGACTGTAATTAGTGAATTTTCATCAACGAAAACTTTAATGAACATTGATGATGATATCAAATTAGCTTCAGACAAAAGTAAAGCATACAATATGGATTTTTTAACGAGAAGACATTCGGATTCAATATACATAGGTACTAAAGAAAATATTACTGCGATACAATACTCTTGGCAAATCGAACCTTTTCATAAAGAACAAACGACATCTGATTTATTAGTACGGTTACAAGACAAAGAACAAGATGAAGAACACGTGAAAACATATTACCATAACATATCATCAGAACATAAAAAAAAAAAATTTGTTCTCGATTTTGGTGATTTTCCGCCTTCAAGATATGAGAAAAAAATTCAAAAATACTTGTATTCAAGTAATAACAAAATTACGCCTGTGGATAGCCAAAAAACTCTGTTTTCTTTGTCACCAATCGAGGAAAAAAATGAAATGTCAAGCAATCAGAATAAGATTGACACCAAGATGTATAAAACTATTTCAGACGAATTTATACTTAAGTCGACTTATGATTACAAGAAAAAATATCACACATATCCCAAATCTAGAATTCCAGTCTTAAAATCTCGTAAAGATCGGCGATGCGAAAATTATCTGATGGATCCGCAAATGCTTCCGTTAGAGCCACGAGAAATAGATTTAGAGTTTTTCCAACAACTGCATACGGTAGATAGTCAAGAAGAATTACAAGAGTTTTTGCTACTTGAGAATCAATGTAAAGGAAATTTTGGATTAGCAGAAAACGTATCTACATTTTATGATGAATATTGCACTGAAGACGAAAGAGGCACGATGTCAGGTAGAATTTAACTTGAAACTAACGATATAAATGGATTGTGTGTTTAAAAATAACCGTGCATGAATTTGTTTGTGTTTTTGTCTAATTAGACTACTGACATGAGGCTTATGCGAAAAATATGCCATTGAGCACAAAAGTAGGTAAGAAATTTGAATATTGCTGTTGTTTTCTAATGACAGGATTTAATGAACGACTATACAATAGTAATAATTTCAGCCACGCAAGCTGTACCCCGAATTGTCCAAGAAACAACAGATGTTTACACGCGAGAAGGAGATACTGCAGTATTTGAATGTGTCTACTCTGGTAATCCCAAACCAGGTAATTATATCTATATGTTCTAAATAGTAATAAAATTCAATTGTTAAATTTTTAACTAATAGTATAATTTATTCTATAGATATTATTTGGTATAAAAATGATAAGATCATAATGAACACCGAGAATGTGAAAGTGCGTATATTTGAAAACGAAAACAGAACTACTTTAACGATAAAACGACCTACCAAAGAAGACGAAGCTACATACATCTGCAAAGCTACCAGTGAAATTGGCATGATAACAACAAAAGCCAAACTGCGTGTTGAAAGTGTAAGTGACTTTGGACTAGCACCGGAAGAGAAGGTAATCGAAGAGGAAAAAGTAGAAATAAAGTTGAAAAAAGAAGAGAAACCACATAAGAAAAAGAAACCCGAATTAAAGAAAGCAAAAGAAGTTAAGGAGAAAATAAAGGCTGAACGTATCACAATTGAAAAAGACAAAATTCATGAAGAAAAGCCCGTATCAAAGGAACAGCCAGAAGAAAAGTTAGTAATTCTTTGTGTTACTTTCTACACATTCCGCATTTAATTCCACAATTGTTTTATGTACAAATTGTAATATTTGCTTTTTGTATTTGTACAGAAAAATTGTCCGTATTGAAGAAACTCAAGTATTGGAAACCACCGAAATCATAGAAGAAAAGCCCGAGGAGGTGCATGCACTTTAAAAGTTTTCTGAACTATTTCTTGTAAAATTTCATATATAACTAATATATTTTTCTCTGTATATTCTAGATTTCTAGAGCACGAAAAATAGTACCAATTCAAGAACCACTTATAACCGAGGCAACAGCATCTTTGAAAAAAATTGATGATCAGAAAACTCAAGAAATTGTACCACAAGTTGAAGAACGAGCCAAGCAAATTGTTGAAGAGCGAGAAAGTGTTGTTGTGTCAGAAATCCGAAGCGAAGATGTCGCTCCGGACTTTACCATTGAAACAAAGCTTGATCGCGCACAAGTCATTTCGGAACCTTTACAGGAAGTCTCGATCTCCGAAACTCATGTCGAAACTAGAACGCAAGAAACAAAACGCACAGAAACGAAGAAAAAAGCGAAGAAAGTAAAAGCAGAAAAGATTAAAGAAGATATTATTGTTATGGAGATTGTAGAACGACAGAAGGAGAATATAGCTCGAGAAGTAGATGAAATCATGGAGTTACTTGATGTGAAAGAGTTTGGTCCAGGTGAATCACCTCTTCGAGAACTCGCGACAGTTGGTTACTTGGTTAGACAAGGCGTTTCTGTGAACGAAATCAACGAGTGCCTTTACAGAACTGAGATTTTTCCCGCTTTGAAAACACCTGATGCTCAAAACGCTTTGGTTCAATTAGTAGAAAGAAAGGGTTACGGTGCTTTAATCACACAAGTGCTTACCGAAGAAACGACGACTGATGAGAGTTTTGTCGCAGCAACTGTCGGTTTTCGTGCCTTTATGAGAATGGTCGAATTGCAACATGCTACCGTAGAAGAAGTCATCACGCACTTTGCTCCGGAAGACTTCAGGCCACGTGCTTGGGAAGTTACAGAAATTTCCGAGGTAGGGATAAGATGTACAAATCTGTAATCATTAAAATTTAGAACAACTATTCATTATATCTTTCTAATATGTTTTTTCTTAATAAAATACACTTTATAACAGGTTGAAACTGAACAACATGCTACGGAAAGAGTTGATTATGTTCGTAAAACAGAAGTTCATTTTATGGGTAAGATCAAAATTGCAGATTATGAAAAACTTTTTTTTTCTAGAACAAAAACTCATAAAAGTTTTTTATAAGTGCATGCAGAATTAAAACATTATATTTTTACGTGTCATTTTACTTTACGTGTGTTAGATTTTTGTTATTTAATTCTAATTTTTTTAAGAGAGTAAGAATTTTTTTATTACAGAGAGAAGAGACGAAAGGAAAACTACACAAGATATTCAAGAAATTAAAGGTTCGGAACAACGAGTTTCGATGCATGGAATCTATTCACATGATCTTTTATCTTGATTAATTAATACTCGTCATAAGTAGTGCTTCTATAATTATTTTATAGTGTTTTGCTTTTAATTTCACATCACATAAGCAAAACGCTTAAATTAAGATTGCTAGAAAGTTTCGTAGAATCTGAGATTAAATTTTTATTTAATATAATATGATTTATATTTTTGCATTACTTTTTATCTATAAAATAAGAACATAGAAGAAAGCAGAAAATTTATGGTTATATAGAATATAGTATTTGCGATTATTTTGATGAACGTTGTTTTATGCTTTCAGATGCATAAAGCTTTACTTGATCAAAAAATAGATGTGCGGATTTTCGCTTACGCCGCTATGCTTTCCACGCGCGACAAATCCCATATTTCCTCAATTTTATAGAATATTTTCCTTCAACAATATTTTAATTGTTCTATAGGTAAACTACTTTTCATAGCTTCGTAGGTATCTTTGCAATTTGATGCTTATTTGCGCAACGCCAATTATGCCTTAAAAATAAGTTCTATATGTATATATATATATATATATATTATATATATATATATATATATATATATATATATATCGATATCTTAAAATAAAAATAGTATAACACAAGAGTACAGCACGCATGAATAAGATACTACATTCTACTAAACTGTATCAACATTTTACACACTTTTGACTCTGAAAACTCAGTTATCACCAAACAGTTACCACTTATTTGTTTGCGCAGCACGTTTATTGTAGTCAGACACACGCTCTTTAATTATAGCATGATGCGAGACATGAAATGCAAGTAAATGAGTGAGTGAGTGAGTAAATGTGAATGAGAGAAAGAAAGAACAATTAAAAATAAATACATCACGAACACTCAACGTCTGACACAATATTCTCACATACTTTCCACAGAATACGAGGATACACGGCAGGCACACACAACACTGCGCAAACGCAAAGATAGAAAACCAAAGGATCAAATTGAAGAAACAACACAAGATAGGGAAGAGGGGGGTCAGATCGTAAAAATTGAAGAAATCGAAGAAATTGAAAAGGAAAAGAAAAAAGAAGCGGAAGAAATCGAAGAAGAGATTATTGAACTCGAACGGGATTCGAGGGGCAGATTGATTCGTAAGCAAAAGCAGGATGTAGAAAAAGAGGTAGAGGTAGAGGAGGAAGAAGAGACAATAGAAAAAGTTAGAAAGAGATTGGTACCGAAAAGATCGAATATTGGTAGAGATGAGATTCCACTAGAAGAGACAGAAGATCTAGAAGTAGTAAAAGATGAAATAGTGCCATCTATGGTTTTGAACGTTTCTAGTCAACTTAATCAGGTGATACCATTAGATCGCACAATCGAGCAAGCACCCGGCAAACCTGAATTGGAGAAAGCGAAATACGCGTTGGATACTGTTGTCGCGTTAACGGGACAGACAACGTCGATACACGAGAAAGAAATTGACGAGATGATGAGCGTTAAGTTTGTTGAACAAAAAGCATCAATATCAATTTCACCGATAGAACCATATTCTATTACAGAAACTACCGCGCATGTATCTACCGATGAATTTTCAGACACTTTTAAAGCTGCATCTTACGAAGCTACGCCTTCTGTAATAACAAAAGAAAGTCTTGTTATTAGTGAAACAATGACACAAGATGATGATTTATCAAATTTAACCGTAACCAAAACAGAAATAAGTCGAAAGGCAGATGTGCAGGTCACTGTACAGGAAGCTACAACCATTAGCGAAACTATAATTAATCAGAATGAAATACCTACCGACGATTTTATAACGCCCTTAGCTGTTAAAGCGGAAGACACTATTTTGCCGCAAGTAGGACTTTCGGTTTACGAAGTACAAGAAGGATTGGTCGAAGACAAGTTGGAGTCCATAAAAACAAATCCTACAAAACCACGAATTAATATCAGTGCGATAGAACCGCTAATGGTGGAAGAAGTTCGTCCTGAGGATAAACCGGGAAAATATTATCCGGAGTTAATAGTGCCTACCGAAGTCGCCACTCAAACAGTAATCTCGCAGAAGCAACGCGTCACTGAAGAGATGAATGTACCCGAAAAGGAAGGTGCATATATTCCAGGTAAATTACCACCGAGTCAAACAGCTCAAGTAGGAGTTTCTTATGGAAACGAAACAGCTGTTATTCGTCAAGATCTCGTACAAGAGCGTGAAGGTGAATATGTTCCTGACCGTAAAATAGATTCTTACGAAGCCACACCAAATGTCACTGTTTTGGAAGGAGTTACCGTATCAACTATTGACACTCAACAACAGGAGTATAATTTAACAATCGAAGAAAGTAAACAAGTTACGGCGGATCTTAACGTCGTCGAAATTATATCAGCTGTGACGGTAGAGACAATGACTTCTGAAAAGGAACGAGACTATCATCCCGAAGAGAAGCCTGATACTAAATTAGCCACTACGTCGATATCTTCGTTGGAAATTGGTTCTGTAACAGATACGATCGTTCAAGAATCTGAAGGAATTTATAATCCCGATCAAAAACCTTCCGGAGTGTTGGCCGAGACATCGATTAGACCGGAAGAATATGTCTTGATATCTCAAGTTCAAACAGCGGATTATCCCGCAGATCTGAAGGATACACTTAAATATGTTTCAGAGAGTGGTACTGTGTCTATTCAATTAACAGAAGCAAAAACTGTGCTTGAAATGCTCACTCACGATCGAGAAGCCATTATAGAAGAAGAGGCTAAGCCAGAAACTCATACAGTGGAGACGGTATATGATGCCGTTAGAGGTATCGAAATATCACAAACCACTTCCATAGAAAAAGAAAGCGAACTGAAAATCTTTGAAATGCCTGAATCACATCGCGGTAAAACAGTGCCCACTCATCCGATGATCTCGCTTGAGGTCCAAGAAACTCAACCGGAAAGTAATTTAGGTGAAGTTACAAAAGAAGCTTTATCAACGGCCACGGCTAAAGTTGAAGCGATTGGTCTGCAAGAAACAATTATTGGTGAAACTGTCGCGGCGGAAGATGTAGCTCCAGTCAAAAAGGACGAAAGTCCCGATATTAAAACCGCAGTAGTCTCAATAGATCAGATTGAGAGCTTACACACAACAATGATTGTGACGGGCGAAAAGGAAACTGAATATATTAAAACAGATATTAAAGGCGCGTTTGCAAGTACTGAATATACGACCCAAGTGGTTCCAGTATGTGAACAGATACGAACAGAATCGCCAACCAAGGAATACTTGGTGGAAGACAAACCTGTGAGTGGACAAGCATATCCATCTCACATTCCTATAGAAACTATCAGCGTTGCTATGCAAGAAACTGCGGAAAAAGAAGAGGTTTATAGAGAAGATGTAAAACCTGAGGGAAAAGTAGTGAATGTCGAGCTTACGGAGCCAAAACCTGGCGCCAGTGTTCTTGAAATAATTCCGCACGATCTTGAGAACATCTATACGCCAGACGCTGGGCCGCAGACTCATACAGTTGAATCATCCATAACTGGTCACACTATTGCATCGAAAGCAGAAATTTTGGTGGAACAAACTGCTGGAAAGATAAGCAGTGATTTACCGATATCAAGCAAAGCAACATTACAGCAAGAAGCTTTGGAAGTATTGATAGTAACAGAAACAAATGTTGGCGAAGCAGAACAAATCAGAGAGGAGGATACGCGTCCTACTAAACAGAGTGCTACTTTTGAAGTATGCTCTCGACCTGAAAAATTAACTGTCACTGAAGTTACAACTGTATTGAAGGAAGAAGAATTGTCAGTAGAAAAGCTACCAGACGGACGAAAAGTAGTGCTAGACATAACCGAAGGCCATGAGATCGCCCAAACACAAGAGACGATTCTTGCAAACAATATAGACGTATTAAAAGAAGAAAAACCGACACAAGAGAGCGCTATTCAACTGCAGAGCGGGTTGGACGTTGTGCAACAAGTAGAAGTGTCGATATCCGAAAAAGAATCTCTTTTAGCGGAAGATGTAAAACCAGATACAAAGAAGGTTGATGTTACCTTCCAAGAAGGAGAAAGTCTCACAATTACGTTTACGCATCCCGAGGATAAAGAAGATGTGTTTGGAGAAAAGCTAAAACCAAAAAGCGCTGAAGCTACAGTCGACATAGTAACACAAGGAATAGCGTCTCAATTTGAAATTCTCAGCAACGTCGCTCCAAGCGATTTATCTTCCGAATCTAATCTAGAAGTGCATCCCAAAACAACGTTATTACCATTTGAAACAGCTATTGCTGAAGAAGTACAAACAAGAGAAACTGAAAAGCCATTTGAGCATGTGCCAGCACCAGAAAGAATAGCTGATCTCGAATTTGTAACAGATGAAGGTCTCGTCGTTTCAGCTGTAACGACAGAGGACAAAGAAAGTATTCTTGGAGAAACGGAAAAACCAGAAACTAAATCCGCTATTTTTGATATATCCACTCATTCGGTAGCACAGGCTGCTGAAGTAACTACGGCTGACAATGTTAGCGATTTTAAACGTGAAGAAACGACGTCTGTTACAGCTACAACCGAACATATCACTCATCGTAGCGTTGTAACATCTGAAACATCAGTCGGTTACTCTGAACAGCCGATGGTAGACTTTGTAAAACCAGATAAAAAGAAAGTTGATATATCGTTTGAAGAAGAAACTAGTATAAATGTAATTGAAACAATTGCATCTGATAAAGAGCGTGAATATTTAAAGAAATTAGATATTCCAGGTGAGAAAGCCACATTTAGCTATAATGCTCATAAGATTGCCGAACAAACCGAAATCACACCAGCTGCTTATCCAGGAGATCTTCAAATAAAGGCACCAATAATTGCAGCGGCACAAGAAGAACATTTACCGTTTGAGAGTATTGTTCAAAGCGAAACTATTGCAACAGAAACGGAAAGAGAATTTAAAGATAAACCTGCCAAAACTGATAAAGCCAAAATATCTGTCGATGAAATTATCAGCGCGACTACGTTTGCTGAAGTTTTAGCTGAGAAAGAAGATGTTCTCCAAATTCCTGAAAAACCTATAGAGAAAACGGCTGATGTGCAATTTTCCGGACGCACAATTGCAGAAACAACGGAAATTACTCCAAATATCAGCACTGAAGAATTAACAGAAACAAAACCGATTTCTATTTCAGCTATTCCTTCAAGCCTCCCATTAGAAGCAATAGTACAAACGGAAACACAACCAACAGAAGCAGAAACTACATTTGAAAAAGATAAAATACCGTTGATGGTTCTAGCTGATTTTTCCGTAGTATCGGAACAAAGTTTAGAGATATCCTCGGTAATTTTAGAAGATAAGGAGACTGAGTATAAACCGAAGGAAACACCGTCTATGAAAACGGCGGAAAAAACTTTAATCGAAACACATGGTGTTGCTGAAACAACAATGCAAGTTCCTGGTTTTAGCACTGGTGAATTTACGGTTGGAGAAACACCATTAACTGCTGTCGCAATTCCAGACCACGTAGTTTTCACTTCACTAATGGAATCACAGCCAACTGTTCAAGAAAAAGAAGATCAGTTCTTGCCGTCTGTTATGCCAGAAAACAAAACTGTGAATATTGATATGGAAGAAGGTAAAGCAATTGTAAATATAGCTCACGTAACAATGGCAGATAAAGAATCACCATTTATCGTCGAGGAACAACCGTCTAAATTTGCTGCTTCATTCGGAATTGATGTTACTCATAGTATTGCCGAAACGACCGCGATAGCTATCGAACATTCTGTAGGAGAAGTCACTATCGAGAAACCAGATACTAAAAAGGTATCATCTACACAGGAAGTATATCAAAGCCTTGTAATCACTGAAGATCTCATTCAAGATCAAGAAAAACCTTTTGAAGGAAAATTCACGCCTGAAACACACAAAGTAGAATTGACCGTTGAAGAGAGCAAGCGTGTTACTTCTGTCACGGAAATTAAAGTAGCCGACAAAGAAGCTCCTTTTGAAACAATACAGGAAGATCGATCTCGTTCAGCGTTACCGGTTATTATTCCTGGTCACGAGGTCGCCGAAAAGTCTGAAGTAATACCAAATACAACTACAGGCGAAATAAGTGAAATTGCCGTGCCGACAAAAGCAACTGCGTTAATTGGTCAGAAACCTTTCGAAACAGTGCAATTAACTGAACAAGTCCTTGTAGAAAAAGAAGTAGACAAAATTCAAAAATGGTCACCACTGGAAACAACAAGTGCGCGTGTTATTTTAGATGAAAATAGATTTGTAGCTATTACAGAATCTACCGCTACTCAAGATGTTGAAGGTGAATTTACTACAAAGAAACCTCGCGAAGATGCGGCAAATATCACGGTAGAAGGTAAGGAAGTAGCTGAACGAACGGAAATTAATTTGCGTGAAGAACTTGGAGAATTACCCGCAGAATTAAAACCAACTATGTTTGAGGCACATCAAACACAATCTACTTTGCAAAGTCTTGACGTTAGCGAAACAGTCTCTCAAGAACAAAGTACAATATTCACTGATAAATTCAAACCTGATGAGCACAGCGTCGAGATTAGCTTCGTAGAAGGAAAAAGTATTACCGTAGATAATATTATAATACAGGATAAAGAAGCAATAATAAATATTCCAAAATACGAAGAAAGTACGGCTGAAGTAAAATTAACAAAACTTGGTATGGATATTGCTGAAAAAACTGAAGCATTCATTGAGCAAAGTATTGGTTCACTTAAACCTTTCGAAACAGTTCAAGCAGCAGCTCTTCTAAAACAGGACACATTGCAATCTATTGTTATTGAAGAAGTTCCAAGTGCTGAAAAAGAAGGTACTTTTGACGAATATCCGAAGACGATATCCAGTACAGCTGTGCCAGCGTTCGAAGAAGATCACGGTATATCTATCACAGAAGTGACGTCTGGTGAGATTGAGACTTCGCTAGAAGAAAAAAAATATGAAACATCACGAACAGCTGTTCGTACTATTGTTACCGAAAATGACGCGATAGAAACTGTGATGGTAGAATCAAGAGTCGACGTACCTGAGCAAGTTTCTGATCGTATTTCTGCACCTCAAATAGCTACACCGATCCAAGATACCTTCGAAAGTATAATTATCAACGAAAATCTTGTCGAGGAAAGTGAAAAGACGTTTGAAGATATTTTCAAACCTGCGACACAAACAGCAATCATTGATATATCGGAAATAAAACCGTTACAGATTTCCGAAATAATTACTGAAGATAAAGAAGAAGCGTTGGATGTTGTTTCAAAGCAACCTGAAGTTACAGCTATGCGAGATATTGATCTATTTCAAACTGTTGAAAGTTCTTTTGTCGAGAGTATGCAAAGCACTCGAGAACTTCGAGAAGAAAAACCAATTTCTTTACAAGCTACTATGATTCAAACAACAATAGAAACATTAGTAAGATCTGAAACAACACCAGCTGAGAGAGAAGATACATTTAAAGAAAGATACAAACCTGAAGGACAGAAAGGTAAACCGCAATTAGAAGGTCTTACTACGGTCGAAATCAGTGAAGTAGCGTCAAATGAACTCGTAGACACTTTACCTGAAGCTGTTGCACCTAAACAACAACAGGCGCAACCAAACTTAATGAGCAGAGAAGTTGCGGAAACTCTTCAAATAGTTACAGCGAGCGCGACTGAAGAATTTACAAAAGTTACGCAATTAGAACAAAGAGGTAAACCAAGAATCGAAGAATTATCATCTGTTACTGTGTCCGAAATTGTTTCCAATGAAGTCGAAGACATTCTACTTAGTGAAGTTATTCCGAAAGATCGCAAAGCTGATTTTATTGTTTCTGGTAGAGACATCGCTGAAACTACTCAAGTAACAGCAATGTCCGAAACAAGTGAACTAGCTATAAAAGGCCCTGAAGAGCAAAAAGGCAGGCAACAGATTGACGAATTAACTCCGCTAACTATCTCACAAGTAATTTCTAATGAGACCGAAGAAACATTAGTTCATGCCGAATTCCCTACAGAAAAAATAGCACAACCAAACTTGACTGGTAGAGATATTGCGGAAACGACATTAATTTTAACAATGTCTAGCGCCGAAGAACTCGCCCCTGAAAAAGAAATTAAGAAACAGATAGGTAAACCCGGTGTTGAGGAACTTACATCTTTAACAATTTCGCAAATAATATCTCAAGAAACCGAAAACGTCCTTCCTAGTCCCGAAATGCCGATCGAAAAAATGGCACAACCAAGTTTGGATGGTAGAGACGTGGCTGAGACTACAGAGATAACAACTGTATCAAATGTAAGTGAATTTGTTGAAATCCAAAAACCCGAGGCACAAAAGGGAAAACCAAATCTCGAAGAATTATTATCATTGAGTGTAACGCAGACTGTATCTAACGAAGCTGAAGCTTTGCTGCCTAGTCCAGAGATACCTACGGAAAAAATTGCACAAACTAATTTATTCGGTAGAGATGCAGCAGAAACAAATCAAATTTTAACGATGATAAGCACAGAAGAACTTACAACACAAATAACACCCGATGAACGTAAAGGGGAATTCAAAATAGAAGAATTATCTTCATTGACTGTATCTCAAGTATTATCTCATGAAACCGAAGAAATGTTTCAAAGTTCTGATGCACCAACAGAAATCATGGCAATACCTGCAATGTCCGGTAGAGAGATTGCTGAAACTTCTCAGGTACTTACTGTTACAAATGTTGAAGAATTTTCAAAACCCAAAAGTCCGGAAGAACAAAAAGGTAAACCACAATTGGATGAATTATCTTCACTATTAGTTTCTCAAGTAATATCTACTGAAACAGAGGAAGAATTGCCAACTCCGGAAAAATTAACTGAGAAAACAGCTACACCTTCTCTTTCAGGAAGAGAGATTGCTGAAACTTCTCAAGTGCTTACTGTTACAAATGTTGAAGAATTTTCAAAACCCAAAAGTCCGGAAAAACAAAGAGGTAAACCACAATTGGATGAACTGTCTTCACTATTAGTTTCTCAAGTAATATCTTCTGAAATAGAAGAAGAATTGCCAAGCCCGGAAAAATTACAAGAAAAAACAGCTATATCTTCTCTTTCAGGAAGGGAAATAGCTCAAAAAATAGAAATTATAACCGCTGCAAGTGTTGAACAAATGCCCGAATTACAGAAAACTGATAGTCAAAAAGGAATACCAGACATCGAAGAAATGACTTCCATTACTATATCTGAAGTAATTTCTACAGAAACAGAACAAAACCTACCTGACCAGGAAGCTCTAAAGGAACATAAAGCTCTACCAAAAATATCTAGTATAGAAATTGCAGAAACTTCGGAAGTTTTGACAGTAAGCAATGTTGAAGAACTTGCGAGATTACAAGCCGCTGAAGAACAACGAGGCAAACCAAACTTAGAAGAATTGATATCATTATCAATTTTGGAAGTAGCTTATAATGAAACGGAAAAAGGATTATTAACTCCAGAAGAACCTATTAAACAAATAGCTGAGCCAAGTATGGAAGGTATGCGTGTTGCTCAAAAATCGCAAGTAGTTACATCGTTAACAACGGAAGAAATAACAAAATCTGCTAAACCTGAAACGAAGAACATATTACCGCAACAAATACCATTTGAGAGTATAGAACAAATTCAGTCAATTCCTCATGAAAGCGAGCGTTTGTTTGTTCCTGACAAAACTACATCGAGTGCAACAGCCGAAGTTTCATTCCGCACTTCTGAAGGAATTGAAGTTACTCAAATAACCATTACAGAGACAGAAGCAAAGGAAGTAATAAAAGGCATAGCTAAAGAAGTGAGCGCACAATCTGATATAATTGATCAGAAAGTTGCTTTAAAAACCGAAATTCTTCCTGAAAATACAGTGTCAGAGTTTATTATCACGAAACCAGACAGTAAAACAGCTCATGGAATAAAAGATGAAAAACAAGGAGTAATTGTTACCGAAATACAACACATTGCTGAAATCGAATCAGATCTGCCCCAGCCCAAAAAACCTTTAGCAAAAGTAGCAAGCACATCAATTGAAGCTGACCATTTGGATAAAATTATAGGTGAGTATTATTCTCCTAAAAATAACATAAAATGTCACTGACAAATCACCAAAGTTTTGGAGAACTCGACTCAACTCAATATGATAATAACCGTACCAAAAAATACATTAAAACTCAAACAACTCAGACAAGTTAAACAGATTAAACAGGTTGTACTAGATTACAGACTTAGATATATTTTTTTGATATACTGACTCTCTTCTGAGAGAATCTCACAAGTTCAAAAATTCTGATTTTGATGAAATTGTACACACATATAGAAAAATTTAGAACTTTTTAGTTGCGGACTAAAACCTCGATTCTAACAGATAAAATCATCTTTTATATGTAGAATGTTTTGATTTTCTTTATATATTTAAAAAATTATTCAAACTATCAAAAATTAGTTTATGCAAGTTTCATAGTAAAAACATCTCTATTTAATTACGCATATTAATAAAAGTTTGAAAAAATAATTTTCAAAAAAGTTTTTTAAAAATCAAATTTTATTAATGTAGATAAATAGAAGTGTTCTTACCATAAAACTTTTGTACATATGAAATATATTTCTACATATAAAAGATAGTTCTACTTACAAAGAGAGATTATGACGTTTCTCTCCGCCGATTCGATTTATTTTTAATACAAGTACTAAAAATACATCGATTTAGTACAAGTACTAAAAATAAATCGAATAGTACTTTTTAGTACTTGTACTAAAAATAAATCGAATCTACCCTTGTTAGAATTGTTTTTGAATCGCAACTGAAAATTGCTAAATTTATCTATTTACCTACCTATTATGAAGTTATATCACAATTAGAATTTTCGGGTTTGTGAAGTTTCCTTGTATTAAACATAATTCAATTCAATTTTTTGTTCATCTTTAAAATATACTTTAGAATGTTCTCAGGTAAGTAAAGACTATTTACATATAAAATTAAATGTGTGATTGCTATTTACACTACTTTTTGGCATATATAACATATACAGGGTGTTTCAGAACTATGGGATCAAACTTCTAGGGGTTATTCAGTGCAACAGTAGAAAACATTTGAGTATAGGGACCCATGTCCGGAAAAGTGTCACTACCGCACTACGGCCCTAAGACGCGTTTTTTAGTCAAGTCCGCCGAAATCACGTGCGACGTTTAAA
>NW_018020869.1:0-3127 GCF_002006095.1 Pseudomyrmex gracilis | reverse complement strand
CTGTTGCACTGAATAACCCCTAGAAGTTTGATCCCATAGTTCTGAAACACCCTGTATATGTATTGTGTTACGTTCTGGAGATTCCTTTTCTTGTTGCAACGCTACACTGAAAACAATTCTTAAGACCAACAAATGATTAGAAAAAACGATAAATACGATGGAGAGATCCCAGATGGAAAACAAAAGATTTATTTTAGAAATATAACTATAAATAGAAAACTGACCCGTGAGTTAGGTTCAAAACACAACTGCGTCAAATAAACTACAGATAATATAACAAACTAAATTATCTTGAAAGAGTCGTAAGAAAACAATAGATTCTTGAATGAGGTATAATATGTAGAATAACAAGTCACATGAGCTAGAAATCAATAAACGAAAAGTTCATATAAACTGAATTCGGTCCTCTTGTCTTAACAAAATCGTAAAATTAAAGAAACGGAAAATATTCAAGTGTATTGAAACACGCAATATATTAATAAACATCTAAAAGTTTTAAATAAACAATACATAAAGACGTCTAAGTGGCGAAATCGCCAATAATTGGCACTCATGTTGCTTACTTTTATAACTAATTAACAAATGTGAAATCCCTAATTCATTCCTGACATAGATAGAACCAGTTACCGAATGGAGTAGCGCTAGTCTAAGAATTCCTAACGCTCTAGAATTGCGCCTAACAAACCTAAAATATATAAGATAGGCTTAAAGTAAAAGAAAGAAATTATCTCGAAAAAAGTAAAAAAATTACCGCGAGTATCGAAAGAACGATTGTTGCAAGTGACCGTACTCAAAGTGCGAAAAGAACTAAATGTTAGTGTTGCAACTAAAAGTTATAGCAGAATCTGAAGTGCTCAGAAAGAGAGAAAGAAAAAAAGAGAAAAAAAGAAAAAGAAAGAGAGAGAGAGAGTAATAAGTGCTTTAATTAGTAATTAGTAATTAGATTTAAAAAATCAAAAAAAGTTTTCAAATCTTGAATCTAAAAAATTAATACAATAATTTTTTTTAAACTTTAAATTTTTGTCTGTGTGTATGTGTGATTGATATTTGGAGTAAGTAATTTTGCTTGGATGTATACATTTATTGATCCACTTTTTTCTTTTTTGTCATCATCCCGTGATTAGAGACAATTCGTAGCATCACGCCGTCTCAGATAGTAACCGATCACTATTCTACCATCAATTCCTCCTATCTTTTCTATTTATACAATAAGTACGTTTATATAATAACTTCTCTTTAGATTCTCCTCTCTTCTCTTTTAACGAAAAAAAACTTCTGTCTCTTCTATTATCGAACAATAGCTATCTTATATCCACTCCCCTCATCTTTCCATTTTCTAGTCTTAGACCATTTTCTAGTCTTTTTTGCTACGGCAGACTTTAATATATACCGCGCGCGGCATACGATAAGAGTTCAACCGCAACCTACAGTCTGATCCAATTGAAGCTTGCAATCATTGCCGATAAGATTTGGTTCCTATAGGCGCTTCCAGTTCACCGCGAGCAATGTAAATATAGGCACTTTTTGTGTCAGCGGACCAAGTTCATCAGCAAACTAAGTTAAACGCCTATAGGTACCAACAATACATCAAAAGCAAATTTTCAAAGCACCTTAAGCGCCAACAGTAGCAAAAGGGTTAAACCGATTGTACCTCAAAATTAGTGAAAATTAGTTTATGAGTTTACATACACACATATCTTACTCTTCACACATTTTTTATATCATATAGCAATTATTTAAAACTTACCTAAAAATCAGACAGTTCCTAACTCACCTCAATCTCTCTCAAACTTATGTATCGTAAAATTAAATATACATATAATCAATGTTATGCGATCCAGTTATTTGAATTGAATATTACAATTAATATGTTCTGGTATCTTTAACTTTTTAATTTATAATTACTATAAAAAACTTATAATATTTAAACCAGAATTAGATCATATTTCATTATTTTTTGCTTTCATTCACGTTCTTCGTAAAATCATTTCATATTTGATAATTGAAACTGATGTTTCAAATCTAAAAAGAACTGATACACAAGAGATTACGTAATACAAAGCAATATTAGCTGCAAACACTGACCTGTCAGTAAACCTAAAATATTTTGATCACATTTCTTCTTTTGTGTTAAATATCACAACTAAAATTTGATCTGTCATGTTCTTCTTCTCACTATAACCCTACTATATTCATGAACCAAAACGTAACACTCTATATAAACTTAGTCTATTATTTAAATCCTTATATTATTTTTGCCATGCTATTATTACTTCCTATAGTGATTACCAAAACCCACTATATGACAAATAAATTCCATATCTCAAAACTGTGAGAAAACTGTTCCTTTTTAGGTTAATTAGAAATATGTTATTTAAAACTTATTCTCTCTCTCGGGACTCGCACTTATGTTACTATACAATACTACTTTTTTAAAACAATTCTGTACATACCGAACATGACACTGAACCACACATAACAGTTAAATCATACACCACCTGTTCTGTATACATTTCAGAAACATCAGCAGCATCAGTTCATCAACACATCACAACTACACAACACACTACAGAACACGATACAATACATCATCCGATTGAATCCGACACTGAAGTAACAGAAGAATATAAAACTACATTTAAACGAGGCAGTACAGATACAGAAACAGCAGCAGTTAAAACAAAAACAACAATAATACGCAAAAAGACACCAAAAACACAATCTGAAAAGGATAAAATAGTGATAATTGAAGAAGAACTCGATCATATTACATCAAATTTGCCATCAATACCAAAAAAACAATTTCTCCACATAGAAGAAGTAACAGAAGTGACAGGACTACCAGAAATACAACCAACAAAAATAGAAGAATTAGAAGACACCTATAAAGTGGAAGAGATTCTAGACAAGGTTGACAAACCAAAAGAAATATTAGAAAAAGAGAAACGTAAACAAATACAGAAAAAGAAATTTACACAACAAAAAGATCACCAGCAACAAGTAACCGAGAAAGTCACAGTAGAAGAAACAACCAAGGCTCCAGTCACGACCGTGACANAAGGACCTGTAGAAGAAATCGTTGAAGACACTATATTGCCATTGCCACAACCAGAAATTGTACAACCTA
>NW_018020868.1:184327-187551 GCF_002006095.1 Pseudomyrmex gracilis | reverse complement strand
CCACGCGGTCGAAGCGTGGGTTCCGCCATATTGGAAGACGCCGCGTCTCTTTCTGTCTCTGTCTAAGCGTGGGTTCCGCCATATTGGAAGGGCCCGCGTCTAGTTCTGTCCTTGTCTACCAAGAGCAAGAACGCGCCCGAACGGCGCATTCACTAGGTACGATACTAATCATTTTATTCCAGGGATAATAATAAAGTGAGTGCTTAGTAATAATCGCGACGAGCGCGTTCCTAAATTAGTGTTAAACCGTAGATGCCGAAGAACAAACGCGGTAACCGTGCGGGCTGGCAGAAACAAAGGTGGCGTCGAGTGATCGAGTGGGTAGAAAGCACGTTGCATCAGCCGCCTAGTGCCGACGTCGGATACCCCGTGATAGTTAATAACGAAAGAGTAGATCTAAATCTTAAAATCCGAAAGTGGGAAAGGTTAATCCCCGTGAATACCACCCACTGGTATTACACAGTGACATTGCCGGAGACCGACCTGCGATATCGCGTATACCAAGAAAAACTCATTTGTAAGGTGTTACCCGCTCCTCCTGTAATCACCTTGGATTAAAATAAATGTGTATTCGAGTACGACAACCTCCGTTAAGTGGTTCAATCATTTACCTGACCGCGAATTTCGACCACTGGCAGAAATATAATTTAGGTCGTTGTCGCAAGGTATCGGGATATCAACGTTACGGAGATAATAGAGTCTATTGTTCATATTGTATGTACGAGATAGACATCGGGCGTTATTGCACTGTTTTTGAAGCACACAGAGTGCTCATCGGAAACCGTCTTGACATCATCCGTTGCGCTCGGTGTAACACAAGTATAACCACAATATCACCGAGTGTACGCGACTGCGAGGAATGCCATAACTGTTACCTATTGTTCTTAGCGGAACACACCGACGATTTCTACGAACTCTCAGATCCGAGCATATTGCTCATTTCCGGGGAAGAAATCGGATGAACCCCTTTCAAATTTTGTGCAAACGAGTTCGCGCCGTGATACGATCGTGGACCGACGATATTTATTGTACGTCGTGCGCCGATAGTATTCCGTCAAGAGAACCGCGAGACGAAATCAATTATCACGTCCCTGTAATACGCGCAGAGGTGAGAATCGGATTTATTCGGTGCAGTCAGTGCCGAACGAACATAGTACGCATCCTGCCCGCGTATAATTGCGACATTTGTGCGCAACAACCCCTTGATAGCGATTCGGAGTAATAGCACGTTTCATGATATACCTTCATTCTCATTACGGTTATATTCTTCCGGTAAACTCGATGAGAACTTTCCTGTCCACGCGTTGCCGAACAGCGCGAGTCTTTCGTCTAGATCCACCCGCACATCTAAACGCGCCCTCATATACACTCTGCGAGAGGTGCAACGATACAAATTTCCCGCGACATATTCGCCAAGTCCTCGGAAGCCACGGAATCGAAGTAGGGCGAAGACGAGCTGACATCCGTTGCCAGTTGTGCCACGTGAGCCTTGTGACCTATAAATCGTTAATAGAGTGCGTGGAGTGCATAGGACAACACACCTACGTTATAGATAGGGTAAATTACGAAGGCGCGCGTAATCTCGACGACCCCACAGTGTTTATTTTCTCCGGAGACCGCATCTAACACCGGTCTCCGTCGTATCCCTTTTCCCACGTTTTCGTGAACGACTCCCTTGCCGCGGGCGATCCCGGGTTTTTACCCAAAACAGCGGTAATTCCCAGTCAATGGTCCGAGAACTAAATTTCTTTTAATTTTTTTTAGCCGCGACCGACCGGGACGTAACAGTGAATATATATTTGTCCGTTTTTGACATATTGTATTTTTGCTTAAATTTATGACGTGTTGTTGGCAACTTGTTGTCATGTTGCTCTTTATGTTAGTGATAAACCGTTGACAGCAAATATACAGCAAGTTGTCGGCAACACATGTTGAATACGTGTCATGTCAAACCAAAGACAAATGCCTGACTCACCTTGTTCTAAATTTGCTGAACACTCAAGCGTTTTGTTTTCGGCGACATGACAGCAAAAACACAGACAGGTGGCTATCAGGGATGCCGCTCGGCGGCTATTTTGTAAGTTATTTTCAGCGTGAGGAGAGCAACACACTGTACGTAACCGGCAGGTGAAGAAGAGCGAGAAAGAGAGTAGATAGAGACAGACAGCGATACAGGGGCGTAAGAGCTCCAGAGGCGCGAGGCGCTAGGCGACCATGATGACGACGGACCAGGAGACGGGAGACGTCGACTCTCCGACTTCACCAAAAACCGAAGTGGAGCTCCCTGTGGAGTTTTCGACCCTGCGGTGCCGGAAGCTGAACCCGAATAAGCTTAGTGACCTGAAAAGTTGAAGCCGAACAGGCCGAGGCCAGAAAAGGGCCGCGTCAATGAGTTGCCAATACGCACGTGACCGCCGTCAATCTAAGCGCCGCGAAAGAAGAATATGATTGGCTCATGAGACAGCGCGAAGAACAGCGCACAGCAAGGAGAGAAATTGCCGTAGCGGCCGAGGTTATTGTTGCGCGTACCGTCAACCACGCGAGTTCATCGTCTCTCACGTATGTCGTGATACCGGGGTGTACAACTGTGTACCGGACAACATCCGAGAAGGACCGGCTAAGACGATTGTAAAAGGGAGAGCAGAATGGCTGCCGATTTGTGGAGGGCTGCCGGCATACGTAAGTGTGGTTGGTTCTCTTCCGCACTTCTCGCGACTTCCCAGACGGCACACTGATGTATTTAAGATGTCTTGAAGATATCTCACAGAGACTTTGAATGATATCTCGTTGATACATTTTCGAACGAGTAATGATGTTCAAATAATATCTCAGGGATATGCCTGAGACTGCTAATGTCCACATCAAAAACATGCAAATGATATCTCTTGCAAAAATTTAAAAAATGAGGGGAATTTCGAGATTTTACTCGAATTAGTTTTTGAAGGCCTGATACAGCTCGCCGATCAACCGATGAACTCCATTAAAAGGGACCGGACCTGAAAAATCCTAAGGTGATTAGTGAGATTTGAACTCGAGACCTCCGCAAGCCCATATCCGCAGCCCCTGCACTCAGTCCGCGAGATCACTTGCTTCTTACTAAATTATAATTGTTTTTATCTACTTATTCTTGAGCTATTGTACACATTTTGTTTATTATTTATTTTAATTATTATTTAATAAAAATATTGCAGTGCAATGTATACATTGCAACTTGAGAATTGATT
>NW_018020868.1:180220-184212 GCF_002006095.1 Pseudomyrmex gracilis | reverse complement strand
TTTGAGATATACTTGAAAGAAAACAGTACTAATATTCTTAGAAGAATATCTGTGTGATATTTCAGGGATGTGATATCACATGATATCACGAAAATGACGTAGAAACGATATCATTCTACAATCAAATGATATCATGTGCCGTCTGAGTTATATTGTTCGTAAATCGAATCTCGACGGGCTACTCCGCGAGTTCGATATCGCGCGATATATTGCCGCAAATATAAATGTATTGCAGTTTGCGTAGGTAAATGATAAAAATATTATCTTTATTTGCCGCTGCTCTCGTCCCGATCAGTCGCGGTCGCAACAATCCGGGCTTATCTTTGCTCGTCATTCGTGTATGTCGTGTTTTCTTTTTTTTTTGTTGTTGTTTGCGTCAATCTCGTTTGTTCGTTAGAGTCTCTTAGCGCGTGTAATGCTGAAATATTGAATAGCATATCTTTGTATTTTTCCGAATATTGACAAAGAAATTGTGAATATTGCCGAAAATGTGTGACCGACATATGTAACATTTTACCGCGCTCTTTTACCGTCTGTATTGTTTTTTGTTTCTTTTGTTTGTGCTGCCGATATCCGGCCTTTCCACTGAAATATTGTCATTAAATTTATATTTTTTTTATTATTATTAAATGAGCAAGTTTCTCTGCCCTTATTTAATAAACACTGCCTCCTGAGCCCACGCCTCTCCGTTATCGTTATAAACTGAGCTGCCGAGTGACCTTGCCGTCACGTCAAAATTATTTGTCGGGAGTCTTGCTGCTAATTGAGATTTTTGAGTTGGCGTGTAAAAGCACGCCTGGCACCCAACTACCGAATTTGGTGAGTAACAATTTAGTTTTGTTTTTGGAAAAGACGTGCCGAAGTTGTGCGGCACTCTCGATAAAAGATCTAAACGCGAGGTGCCCGTCACAAATTGGCGCCCAACGTGGGGCCACGTTGTAAAATAAATACGATAAGCGCTCTTTAAAAATATTAACAACTGGCCACGTTGCAAAATAAATAAAATAAGCGCACTTTAGAAATATTAACACCAAGATAAGTGGCTAAATAAAAAGTATTCACGTTCTTTGCAACCGAAGAAAATTTATAAGAGGCAATTGAGAAAAATTTAAAAGAGAATTTAGAAAAATCTATAAGAGGCAATTTAAGAACAATTTTAAAGAGGCAAATGAAATAGAAAAATTGTAACAAGGCGTGTATGGAGAGAAACTTGGTCATAAAGAATAACTTGTGTTTTGCCGATTGACTGATATTTGAATTTATTTGAATCTCTGATGTAATATATTGTGTGGATTTCTAATATGTTATTCTCATGTGCCTGTGTAAATTATTGATGACACTATTATTTATTGTGTGCTAATCATTTTCTTTCAACAGTAAATTATTTATTTAAAATTTATATTTGTGTGTGCCCCAATATTTTGAGTCCCGATATTTATTTCGCGAGTGAATTTTAGGAGTGTAGTGAGAAAATTTCGTTATTCGCGTAGAATATTCTTATTTATTTCGAATAGATTTCGGTTAGATAGTGTTATTCTCGGATTTTCAGAGAGTCGATAATATTCAAAAGCGGTTGTTAAAACAGAATAATATAGCAAAGATTTGGTCGTGTTTACATCTTCGAGTCTGAGTTTGCGAGTCGTATCTATTTTTCGGGTCGTGTTTACATCCCTGTCCGAGTTGACTTAGTTCTCGCGGACGGCTTGGTAGTGACAAGGTGAGTTATTTATTACGCAGGCCGTGTTTATTGTTTTGAATTTTGCGTACGTTGAGCGAGTCTTTTCCAGCGGATATATAATTCGATAGTAGATAGCGGAGTAAAAGTTTTTCTCTTTGCCGTTATCAGCCTGATTAATCAGAATGGCTACGAACAGCCAAGTTGTATCGACATGTTGATACGAGACACATTAGAAGAGAAAAATGAGTAAAAAGGAGTAAAACTGAGTCGAAAAGTTCTAAACCATTTTTTTCTATTACATATAATAAAGGAATAATTATTGAATAAATCAAGCCAATCAGCGCCCGACCTTTATCCGACCGCACGTCAGTGAACCACACGTCTGGTGTGCTTGAGCGCTCCGCGCGGCTCACTGACGTGAGCCCGGCTAAAGGTCGGCGCTGATTGGCTTGATTTATTCAATAATTATTCCTTTATTATATATAATAGAAAAAAATGGTTCAGGACTTTTCGACTCAGTTTTACTCTTTCTATCTGCCTACGAGAGATGTTAAAGTGATTGTCGGATACAGCCTGTATTACACCCTGTATATATGTATATATATTTGTATGTTTCTTTATTTATTCTTCTGTTAATATTCTAAAATCTTTCTCTCATTGTTAAATATCATAGTAATACTTTATACAAAGAAAATATGTAATGTACATATTGAGATGTGTTATTTGTATCAATAATATCATGTCTTTTTACAAGATTATGAAGCTGCGTTCCGATATTCATTGCCAGTACTTAAAAAAATCTATATCTTCACGTCACATGTGCTATAGATTGTCAGTANTTTGCTTTGTGATTATTTTATATTTTTATTAAAATATAGTGTTATATAATTTAAATATGGGAAGACAGTGCAGTGTTTCCGGTTGTTTAAATAAACAATTAAAAGTAAAAAAAGTCACTTTTTTCAAGGCACCAAAATCTATTGATACTAGAAACAAATGGTCAAGACTTTTGGGTTGTTTTTTAACAGAAAATTTATACATATGCGAACAACATTTTCACGCATTGGATATAAAAAGTGCAGAAACTGTAAACGATGCTGCTGGCAATATTTTGTATAATGTAAGTTTGATTGTGCATTATTATACCATGATTATTATCTTTATGGAAATAGCAATTTTAATATTAATTAGAGAGATACAAATATTTAAAATTTATTCTATTTTAAGATAGATTTTTAATGTTTATTACATTTTAGTATCAGTTCAAGAAGAAAATTTTACTAAAAGATGCTCTGCCTTTTAAGCATAATAATTCATCAATTGATGAACATAAAGGCGTTGCTACAAAAATGATTACACTTGATTCTAATGAAAAGACAGAATCAAAATTATGTAATGAAAATATGAATTGTCATACAGAATCATATAACGAAATCGAAATGGAACAGACAGTCATGAACTGTCAAGAAGAATCATCTAAATCTAATCAAATCAATCTAATCAAAGAAATTGAAATAAAACAGACAGTGAACAGTTGTATTACATCTGATGAAATAGAAGACAGTTTATATGATAAAATTATAAAACAGGAAGTTGTCATCAAATTTCCTAGATCAGAATGGGGAGTACATTGTTGTTTAAGGAAAAAATTGTTTGTTTTTATGTAATAATCATCTTAATTGCGTTCCGTTTCATGTATATGCGCGCATTTATCTATATACATTACGTATCTACAGATCATTCACACATATACATGAAACGGAACGCATTCTTACACGTAGTAGTAATACATATCACCACAGTGTGTGAATAGTGAGTACTACTACATACATATAATAATCTCACCGATAGTACGCGTGTTTCACTAGAACATCTATCGGACGATATTTGAAGTTCCTACTTAAAATCACAGGAGTGGAGATAGATTCGGATCACCTAACTATCTTACACCGTGGTGCTAGCCGGCCAGAGTTTGCAACACCTACCAGTCGCACATGATTGTCCCGTTAGGGCGATGTCCCATTGAGCGGAAATCTATAGCGGAACGGAATGTGCGGAACCAGCTCGACCAATCGTAACCATAGAAAAAGCGAAGGAAAGAAAACGGAATGGCTATGATTGGTCGAGCTGGTTCCGCACATTCCGTTCCGCTATATATTTCCGCTCAATGGGACATCGCCCTTAGGCTGCCTTTACATGCGGCGTAACTTGCGTAAGCGTAACTTGCGTATATAGTAATTTACTAAATTTACTAGAAGAAGTTACGCTAGAAGTTACGCCATTCTGAAAGTCGCCATTTACATGGCGCGTATTT
>NW_018020868.1:170758-173520 GCF_002006095.1 Pseudomyrmex gracilis | reverse complement strand
CTGAAATCTGTGTGTGAAGCGCTTTCGAAGGTCCAGCTATAGCATTACTTTTGTGTTGCTCATTTTCTGTGTCAAATGAAGTGACTACTTCATTCTTAGCACTGGCATCTGGTAATGAACTTACTGTCCTAAAATTTATTAATGAATGGATCACACATGTNACATACTCTCTTCAATTTCTTACCAAACAATAAAAGTGATGTACATGTGAATGTTAAAGAATAAGAACTTACTGTCGTGTTTGCAATGATTCGTTCAGGAATCTCATAAGCTCATAATATTGAAACCTCGAGTTATTATTGGTTTTAGTAGCAGTAGCTGCCGATCTACTGGGTATGTATGCTCGAATCTTCTTGCGAGCTTTTATATAATTATCTCACAGATACTTCCATCGAGCTTTAGCTTTCTCTGGACTGAGAAATCCTTGATAAATAATATACTTTGATTTTAAAACTTATTTACTATATGATAAGAAAAATAAAAGAAAAGTCCTTCTAGATAGTAAAATATACCTTGTAGTATATTCAAAACTTCCATCCATAATGCATTTTTGCGCAACATAGTTCTCTCCGAAGCAGGTATACAAGAATCATACAGCCCACGTTTGCTTCTAACTGCTTCGATTAATAGTTCATCCAAATTTTCTTTTCTGTCAACCATTGGATTTTTTTTCAACTGTTAAGTATAATATACATAAGTACTTCATTTATTTAATGGAACGAAGCNAACTTAAAAAGTCACATATGTATTGTCACGACATGATTTTCGTCAATATTAACGTGGTCTACTTCTTCAATATAATGTTTAAAGCAGTTATGATCAACAAAGTTTGTGTTGAAACTAAAAAGCCATCCGCAGTATTCACATTTATGCTGTATTAAAAAAAAAATGTAAGTGAAAATGTATAAGCTGCAGCAGAGTGCTAAAACTAATCCAGACATGCAAATAACAGATAATACTAATTATTAGGCATAACCTTAAAATTATCTTGTCATACTGTGCAAGCAATGTACCGAATTATGTTCAAGTATCAAATATATTATTTTTAGAAACTTTATATAGAATGTTTTAGAACTTGTTACCTTACCTGAATTTGATCCATTTTTTCTAATTTTTGTGAGTCAAATTACATTACAATACTTGGTGATCGCACGTACACACACATCACTAATACATATGCATTACCGATTTACGTGAAAAATTGGATTTGGCGTATCGGCAAAAGCGTAAAATGCGTTAAATAACTAAGCGGATATGCATATAGTAGATGAAACGATTTGATTGGCTGACGGAGTTTGGCGCAAGTTACGCTTACGCAAGTTACGCCGCATGTAAAGGCAGCCTTAGGGTACGATCTCATGCACTGTTATTTTTCGCGTAACGCGTAACGCGTAACCAATCAGAGAGATTACGTGCTTTATGTTAGTACACGTAATTTCTCTGATTGGTTACGCATTACGCGTTACGCGAAAAATAACAGTGCATGGGATCGTACCCTTAGACACAATCAATTTGACGTCTAAAAGAATTCCCATCTTATCTCAATCGTGAACTTTAATCTGTCATATCTGTTGAAATTATCCAATAGATAATTTAAATCGTTGGCGGGCGCGGTTAAAGTAATATTATCCACATAATGGTAATAAAAAGCGGGTCTAAATTTTAAGATTTTCAAAACTGAAATTTTTAAATCTTGCATTACTATATTCGAGATAATAGGGGACAACGGAATTTTTTAAAGTACGATAAAGAATCTAATTAGACATTCAGATTATGGTTAGAATGTCTAGTTGATGAGAAAAAAGGATATTTGTGATGACAGAATAGGGTATCATATGCTATCATTATGAATAAAAAAAAAGAATTCCAAAAAGCATTATATACCCATTTTCAAAAGTTTTATACAGTTTTTTTATATTTATTTGCTTCTGTAGAAGCGCTTTTAATGTTGTGCAATAAATAACATTAGAAAATAAAAGAATTTAGGTTATAAAAACGTCGATTTACAAGTCTCTATAGTCGGTATCCAATACTCTCTGAAGCCCATAATCTGAGAAGAGTAAGTAAATAATCGTACGCACAATCATATACAAAAACTAATATATATATATATATATATATATATATATGTATATTTAATATAAAATAATATAATAATGATATGTAATGCGCCAGAGTTTCTACGTTGATGAGACTCGAAAAACTTTGACTAGCTTTGATTAGATTGACAAAGTATTTCGATGTATTCAATGGAAACGCATATGATGTAAACACACCGAAGGATCTCTGGCGCATAGGAAGAGTTATGGCTACGTATGAACAATGAGAGGTACTATAAAGCATAATAAACTTTATTTTATTACAACATACTTTATCCAGCAAACACAGAATACAACTGCTATATAAGAATAATAAGATATATAACACTTAATATATATAAATACTGTTAATTATAACAATATTATATTTATACTACTATTAAATAAAGTCTGTTATAAATATTATATTTCTCTCTTTTTGTTATATATATGGGAAAATCCACCGTTTAACTTTTATAAAAATTATTTTTTTTTTAAATGTGCGGTATATCCATATATGTAATACTTCTATATTGCTAGTCGCGTATCTTCGCAATGAGAGGCACGAGGCCCGAGAAAGGGAGACGCACAAAGTCCAAATATGGGCATAGATGGTCGAGCGTCATTATGCGCAGGCGCATCTACCAAGTGAGTGCGAGCGAGACAAAGCATTAGAAAGTGAGA
>NW_018020868.1:165031-166608 GCF_002006095.1 Pseudomyrmex gracilis | reverse complement strand
GTGAAAAATTGGATTTGGCGTATCGGCAAAAGCGTAAAATGCGTTAAATAACTAAGCGGATATGCATATAGTAGATGAAACGATTTGATTGGCTGACGGAGTTTGGCGCAAGTTACGCTTACGCAAGTTACGCCGCATGTAAAGGCAGCCTAAGTCTCGAAAAGCGTTGTCATACGTAACAAGCGCGCAACGTGCGTTGCCTTGTGGCCGGCTTGGTGGAAAGGAGACAGAAAATAATATGCCTGCACACACACACACACACTCTTCCACAGCCGAGCGTGACGTCACGCACACGTACGCGGTTCTCGCTTGTGTGCGTAGCGTCGAGAAGCTGAGCGGTGAGGGCTCTGCCCCTCGATGCTCTCGTTGCTGTCCTGCACGATCTGGCATCTATGCTTGTGTGCGTGCTTCTGGTGGCTCCCAACACCTCGGTCAGAGGGTTCAAACTCGCCGTATTTTTTGTTAAAAGTAGTTTCAGCAGTTCGGTTCGGAGGTCGGTGCTCTAGGCGGCAACACAGTCGGTTCTCCTCTCTTCCTCTCTTTCGCCTTGCCAACAAATTGCTCATCTGACTCGTTGCTAACCTTGTCGTTAAGTGTTGTGTGTATTGTCTGTATGTTCTGTACGTCGTAATATGTTTTTAGTTTCTCTCTTGCATCGCTGTGTATTGTGCTAAACCTTGCAGTATTTACTCAACTGTATCAATCTTATATTGTGGTGATTATTAGTGATTACTAGTAATTATAAATGATTGTGATGTTTAGTGATAACTATCGCAAATATAAGTTTTGTAAAACATTTTATGCTTATATAAACTATTTTGTGTAAATGTAAGATTAACAAAAATGTGTAACACAATTAAATATCAGAATATTATATATACTATTTTTTAAAGTAGCTTACTTACATTTTAATGTTTGTTAAACATTTTAACAAAAAATCAATAATATGGTATTTTAAGTATATACATATAATATATTAGTTTTAATCTTCTCAATAATATTTTCTGTGTGTGTGCACAAAATAAAATAAGATAATAATAATAAAATAAACTTTGCAACATTACTCACACACACATAAACTTCTAAATTTATTTTCAATATCTACTTTTATTACTTATATTTACTTTTAATATATAGTTTGTTCTTTTTCACTGAATTAGTTGCGCTAGTTCAGAATTTATCTTTTTCTTTCTAAATGTAAAGAAAAAGAATAAACTCTGATCTAGTGTGACTAGTTCAGTGAAAAAGAACAACCAAGAAGTATACCCATACCTATATCCTATACGTGACACGCGCGTTTAAATATGGCGGCAGTCTCCCTCCACTCGTTCTTTAGTTCACTACTTCCTGGCAGGTAGCCTAGGCGGCGCTGAAACCAGCGTTCCCCTTCTTACAAGAGGCGAGTTTGAACCAGAGTTGCAAACTCTAACCCGCTAGCACCAAGAGCACCGAGGTGGTGGGAGCCACTGGGAGCACGCACACAAGCGAGAACCGCCGTCCGTGTGCGTGACGTCACGCTCGGCACTTCGGCTCGTGGAAGAGTGCAGACGTATTATGATGTTCCGTCTCCTTTCCAT
>NW_018020868.1:151326-163132 GCF_002006095.1 Pseudomyrmex gracilis | reverse complement strand
TATATCTCCAATGTAAACTAATGTAAATTTCAGTATTCCACTGAAGATGGTTTGAATAGAATAAACCGAAACGTTTGGATTAATCACATTGATTTAAGATTATTTGCACAACATCCTGCACATAGGTTCAAACTTGCCCGAGCTAAACAAGAGAATTTTTAATTTCGTTAAGAACCCGTAATAAAACAACATCATCACAGATTATAAACCGTTATGTCAACCGTGTGATGTCTATTTTTATAGACAAATAAAAAACTTTATTAAGCGTCTGCAAAAACTGTACAACCTTAATAGAACAACAGCGCGAAATATCATCTCACGAGGATTGTATCAAAATTTACTCTATTATACATCATCAATTGTCCGCTCTAATTTTTACAAATATGTTAAGATATGCGTGGTTCGCGTCTAAATTAACAAATGAAAGAGAAGTCTTCATGAATGTAAATAAAGTTTGTTTCCAATTAGATATTTTACAAACACCTTGTGAATGTAAAAATGCAGCGTTTATACAAGGCGTTTATACATTGTCGACAAAATTATTGTTTTCATTGTTTCTATGATAAATTTCATCCAGCATGTAATGTGCCTTCTTGCAGGTAAATAAAACACGTTTCACATTTATTTGTATAGTACTGATTCTTCCAATGTTATAATTAATTTTAACACAATAAAAGATTTATTTTATTACTTACATTTATTTTAAATAATACTTGTATTATATTATATAAATTAATTGTATTTCAGAAAAAAAACTCACCGAGACTCGAACCAGCAGCGTTTTACCGCCACTACTAATCTAGCGCGCTAACTGCGCCACGCGCTTTTTGATAAAACGCTCTATTTCATATCTACTTATGTCGTTTGAAAAGTTGTAATTGCGATTTTCTTGCGAACGCTTGAGTAGTGCATCTTATGCATTTACCCTGTAATACTTGGCACAGTGATCTATCAATACAAAAAGTTTTGGCAAAATTGATTGGTCACATATCGTACTCTCTCTTTTAAAACTGTTTCCGCTACTATATCTCATTTGATGCCATCTTTGCGTTATATTGAAATTTATGATGGAATTTCATGCGCAATAATACTACATAAAATTTCATCAACTTAACGCAGAGTATGGCGTCGAATTAAGTTTTAAGTAAACAGCGCAAAGTTTACTTGATTGAGACCAACTTATATTTCTTTCCAGTTTTACAATGCAACCATTTTTAAATTACGCACTTTTAACGTCATAACTAATAAAATTGTGGCCACATAGATTCCGTGGTAAGTTATGGTATAAAAAAGAGTTTACAGTTGCTATAGATAGAAAAAATTTTTTTGAAAAATGTGCCAAGGTGATTTGTGGATATTTCAATAAATTCACGCTTTTGAAGGTAATCTTTGATACACTGGTGTGTGTTTCATTTCTGAAACATAATATTCAACGACATCTTAAATTTTTCGTTTTTGTGTTTGCTACAACTTCAGTGACTCAGTTAGTCAATTAACTTAACGGCGCGCATGTAATATTGTTAACTTTACGAAAATTAATATTTTGCAAATATGGAAGTACAAGTTTTTCAGCGGCCACCATTTTTTACGGTTACATAGCACATGATCGACCTCTAAAGAAAAGATATATGAATGCAAGAACTAACTGTTTCATTTATTACGAAAACGTTATATGACACGACGCAGGTACAAAGTTATTAAGAGCGAAACACAAAGTTGAAAGGGACGAAATTGTATGATTTTCCATATTTTTACCGACTTAGTGTACTTTTAAACGCCAGCAATGACACGAACGCTCGGCATTCTTATACATAGGTATTACTAAATAATATACGAAGAAAAAATACGTCTTGTGCATATGAAAAACAGCTCAGATTCATCAGTAAAAAGTCCATCAAAAGTTAAAACTACGGTGGATTTGCCGATATATATATCAATTACAATACCATCTTTTCATGTATGTTACAATTATGCAGTACGCAGCGCTGTCGCTAAGCAGCTTTTTTCAAAGATAAGTTTTGTTGACTTGAAAATATATAAGGCGGTTTAGACACTAGATTCAGTGGACTAAAATGGGCATTAGATCCGTTTTTGAGATATCTGTTTGAAGTTTTGGAGAGATTTCATTGGGCATCAGTCTCGCTGCTTTTATGGTCCAATGTGTGTGTATAAATAGACAATTGGATTAAATTTAAATAAAAGTTAAAAAATCTAAAAAATTAAAACTTAAATGAATTTTATTAAAATGAAAATTAAATTCTTTTTATTAACAATTAATTAATATTTCATAATAAATATATAATTAGTATAACCTTATATTATAATCAGTATAACCTAATATTTAAAATTATGATAACAATTTAATTGTATTGTACTATCTTTATAACACGTTATATTGCTGTTATATAAAACTACAATATGCGATGAGTGAGAAATTACAACTAACGTGTACGTTACATGTAATATAACTGTTATATTACCTGTTATTGTATTATATTGCAACAATATAATAGTTACATAACTGTGTTTGCTGAGAGCTTTTTACATGCTACAACTTTGCTTCTTACATATTTTTTTATTATACATAGATTATAAATATCATTAAACAGAAGATAGCTTAGGACAAATAAACGAAAACGAGTAATATACAATAGAACTTCAGTAATAACTTCAGTAAGAGAAGTCGAATATTACAATTTCGACTTCTCTTTTATGGGCAGGCCAATTTTCTTATTAATGATGATTCTTCGATCTTGAGTGACTGTGCATTCGAAGAATTTGCGTTTATCTTCACTTTAAGAGTCTAAAAAAAAAAAAAAGAGAAACACATATCTTTCGTCTCTGGTACCAGTCGGTTGCTAACTGAAAAAGAAAGAAAATAATTTTGAATTCTAGAAAGAATCAATTCCATACGCTCAAATTACTGGAGTTTTATTATATTTTGTTAAAAATAATACAGGAGAAATTTTGCAAGAAAGACGACAGCAAAACAGATGTGTTGAATAGCAATTCAAAAATGTTTAGTTTTTTTGCACAGTCGATTGATTTTAAAAATATTTTAGCATTATTGAACTTTTGAAGGACCCTACGCGCGCACACACATACACACACATACACACACATATACACACAATATCCTATTTATCCTTGAATATTTTATTGTAAACGCATCGTGAAAAATATTTCAGGTAAAATTTGTTTGGTTTTGAGAAGGCCATAAAAAACTACTATTGTTTGATCTGCTTTGAATACAGGCGTTGAAATCACGCTAAAATAATCTCAGTTGTTTTAAGTAGGAATTCATTTTTCATGGCATATTCTTATAGACAATATCGCGATGTTTTCGTAACAAACTCTTTTTCAATAAGAACTTCTTGAGTTATGAGTTTTCAATATAAGAGTTGTTTGTAAGTAAAAGATTTTTATCTAGATAGTTATAATATTTATTACTAATATTTGTAATAAATATTTTTATATATTATAGAGAATGCTCATATGTCAACACATATGGTGTTCTAGCTGTCTTATGAAGAATATCACCAATTATAGAATTTATGCACGCTGTCCGCTATATATTCTTCATTTAACTAACTATTATTTTCAGTTTGTTTTACGATAATTATGCACAACTTTTGATGGTGTGATCTTTCGTACATTAAAAAATAGAAAAACACGTTCAATCAAACAAAATAATGATGACTTTTATCGAACATATATAAGCAAAATTATCACGAATATATATAACCAAAGAAATGATTGCATAAAATTAATATTTTATATAAACAAAATTAATAATTGATAGCAAAATGAAATAAAATAACCTCAATCAGTTATTTATGTAGATTAAATTAACAAGAAAACCTCATCATTAAACTTTTAATAAAACTATAATAATACATAATATATACGTAGGGGAGACTAAGGCTAAGTCGGTACTATTTTTTCTTTCCAATTTCCAATAATAAAATAAAGTTAAATAAATAATACGTCAGAAAGAATGATCTCTTGGATACATAATTGCTCAAGGCAGTGTTGGTCCACGTTGCTTAATTTCACCGATATGGAAAAAAATAACACAGCTTCTAAATGTCAAATCGCAAAATTGCCAGGGTAAAATCGGCACCTTATATTCGGGCTAAAATTGAAATAGAAATACATCATTTTGCTCTTGAAAAATACAGATACTTCATTTATTTATTGTTTTAAAGAGACACAAATAAAAACAGTGTAAATAAATTTGAAAGTGATGATAAAAGGAAAGTTTTGGTATATTTTTTGATTGAGAGAGCGCACAAAGGAATGAGCATAACTCGTCTCCTTGCGTGTGCTCTCCCACTTACCCAGAAAAAATGGATTAGATCTAATTTAAATCTAACGAGATAAAAACTGGAAAAATAGATCTATTAAGATTTTAAAAATAGATAAATTAGATACAAATTAAATCTAAATAGATATAAAGTAGATCTAAATAGATACAAGAGATATCTAAATAGATCTAGAGTAACTTCGGTATATGATCCGCATCCATTTTCAAACCTTAATTTATCAAATAGTATTTATAATGTTAAGGACAAATTAACTATATCAATAAAAATTCTATACTGTCTTTTAATATAAAACAAATTACATATACAAAATCTTTATTTCTTATATCTTAAAACAAATCTTAAAAAAAACCTTCCATTTTTGCCATATATCTCATAGGGGATACGCACACAAGCGAGAACCGTCGTCATACATCGACATAATATATCTGCACTCTTCCACGAGCGCACACGGACAACGGTCTCGCTTGTGTGCGTATCCCTATCACGTCGGTGTTCTCATAGCACGGAATAGAACCATGTCCACAAAAAGCTATTGCAGAAACTCTTAGGGCCATTGCATGTAAAAAAATTTTAGCTGTAACCGTAAGATCGTAAGCAATTCAACCAATTATAGACCAGTATTATCTTACATTAGTTGGAATACTGGCCAGCAATTGGTCAATTTGCTTACGACCTTGCGATTACGTCATGGAGATAAAGGAGGGAGTATTAAGGGATATTATAGGCGCGGGGAGTGAAGCCATGGTGCGGGGGGGGGGGGTTGACCTCTAAACAACCTTCAGCCATATTTATATGGGCTACTAGTGCTGCTATCTATTTGATGAGAGTAGTATTATTTCAACACATTGAAAGTAGTATTATTTGACGTTGATGCGTATTAATCTGTTAGTGACAGGAAGAAAGTGTGAAAAATTTTAATAAAGAGAGGATTAAGAAGAAGAAAGAGAAATAAGTAAGACAGAATTAAATTAAAATAAGTCTTCCGCAATCTACACGTTATATTACATTTAATACTATAGGTTTAAATTTATAGATAATAGTTAACATAAGCGTTACGGATGTTCTAACCTTTAACTTTAACATGTCATAGAATAAATTTAATTAAAAGTATTATAATAAAATATGTACAGACAAGATTTTTTTATATTGTAAAACAGAATAATAAGAATATTAATGTAAGCAAGAGACATTTTTATAATAAATTAATATTATTTGCGGGACAGTAAATTATGTTTATAAGTTATTTTTTTCATTTACTTATTTATTTACCTATATTTATGAAATGTTATAAATATCTATAATATAATATCTATAATTAATATTTATTAAATTTTGTTTTTTTTGTTAGTTTTTTAAGTAAATATGTTTATTAGATTTCTTAAAATATCATTCTGGGCATTATTCCATCAAAGTATTGTAAAGTTCTAACAGATGGCAGTACTAGTAGCCCATATCAGAGAGAAGCCTGAAAGCGGCCACGGCCATAAAAGTTTCTGTCAGCTTTTCGTGGACATGGTTCTATTCCGTGCTAAGTTTGTGGACATGGTTCTATTTCGTGCTATGAAAACACCGAAGTGGTAGGGATACGCACACAAGCAAGAACCGTCGTCATACATCAACATAATATGTCTGCACACTTCCACGAGCGCACACGGACAACGGTCTCGCTTGTGTGCGTATCCCCACCACGTCGGTGTTCTCATAGCACGGAATAGAACCATGTCCACAAACTTAGCACGGAATAGAACCATGTCCACGAAAAGCTATAACAGAAACTCTTATGGCCGTGGCCGCTCTCAGGCTTCTCTCTCCCCATATAAACATGGCTGCATAGGCTTCATCTTTTTTCGACAACGCTCCCTCCTTTATCTCCATGGATTACGACTAAACTATTGCTACGTGCAATGGCCTTTATGGCCGTGGCCGCTCTCAGGCTTCTCTCTGGGACTTCCGGTGGCGCAATTCGGGCGGGAACACGTTTTCCCGCGTTCTCCTGTGTTCGAGCGAGTTTTGTGCTTCCTCGGCGGTGTTTCCGTGCGTTCTCCTGGCTTTGGAGAACAGACAGTGAAGAACCCTCACCCTCTCAGTTAGTAGAGACACCTGACGCAAAAGGCCCCCGTCGTGCCTCGACGCCGACTTCTCAGTCAGCACAGGCCGGGACATCCTCTATCACGGTAAGAGATAATTTACCGCAAAAATACGGGGCTTTCACCCAAGCTCCCTTTGTGGTTCATTTTCGCATTCAAACATCCCCTGATACGAGGAAGAGGAAGATCTCTCTCCTTACCATCTCTAAGAAACTCACGTCAGCTAACCTGAAATTCACAAGCGTTCACAGGTGCGGTCAAGACACGTGGAAGGCTGTTTTCCCATCTAAAGTAACGGCCAACGTTTCTCTGACAAACAGATATGTAAAAGAGGCGGGAATGAATGCGTTCATCCCGAGATATAAACTCAGCAGGAAGGTCCTGGTGAGGGATATCCCATTGGATATGCCCCTTGAAGAATTGAAACAACTTATTGAAGATGAAAACTCCAATGTAATGTTGCTGTAGCTCTTCCGACTTCGTCGACGAGACAGATCCACGAGGGAATGGATTGATTCTGAGACGGTGTGCTTGGAACTGGCAGGTGAATCTTATCCAGAGACTCTCATGATTCTACGCACGGTCAACCCGATCCAACCGTACGTCCCGGCGGTCCGGATGTGTTTTAATTGCGGCCGTTTCGGCCACTTGAGTAAATTCTGCGAAAACGACCCACGGTGCTTAACATGTGCGGGTAATCACAAGAGTGGCAGAGATAATCCATGCCCTAACGAGAAGATGTGCGTCAATTGCAAAGGAACGCACGCGGCCCTGGACCGATCGTGCCCTATGTTTAAAAGGCAGACAGAAATTTCCACAGTAATGACGTTTGGTAATCTCCCCTTCTTCGAGGCCCGGTCTGTGGTCCTCAGGACGGAGGGAGTTGGGAATACGACCGCTCCGGTTAAGACACTGAAGAACTTCCCCCCCCCCTTCCCAGCCGTGGTGGGGTTAAGCTGGTTAACGCTCCGGTGGCCTCTAGATCAGCCAGTTCATCGGGTTGGATGTGGCCGCCCGGATCCCGTTTTTGTAAAGAGGAAGTTAAGGAACAAGTGCTCAAGCTGGTGGACCAAATAATGAGAGCTGATAATATTGACACTTTGCTCAAGCGCATAAGTAATACAGTTAGTTTACATACTAAGTTAACAAGTACGGAAGGTTAGGTATCTATTAACAATGTCTAGTCAGAGATCAAAGATTAAACATGATCCGTTCGGCCTTGTTCATTGGAACGCAAAGTCGGTTTTACCAAAGTTTACTGAGTTGACTTATTGTTGCATGTTCTATAATTTTATTTTAATTTCAGAAACGTGGCTCACCCTTGCGAACTCCTTTATTGTAAAGGAATTCGACTCGGTGAGGGAGGACAGGATCGGGCGTCCAGGAGGAGGAGTCCTGATACTGGTCAACCGTTCAATCAAGTATCGAAAGGTGTCCGATGTGTACAACTGCGGAGGTAAGATTGAGGCTTGCGCGGTGGAGGTCTTTCTGCGAGGTGAACCAGTCTTGGTGGCGTGCTACCGCCCCCCTGGGTCGGGGGCCTTGTTAGTTGAGAAGTGGCAAAGATTCTTGTCACAGTTTGGTACAAAAAAGGTTCTGTTTGGAGGAGACTTCAATGCTCATCATGTAGGTTGGGGCTCCCCCCGCACGTGTCCGGTGGGGGAAGCCTTGTGGGAAGCAATTCAAGATTCAGACCTGATACTGTTGAACGACGGGTCTCCTACCTACTTCAGTGACTCTTACCGCTCATACTCGGCTTTGGATCTGACTCTCGTCTACAGCTCGATGGCCCCCCGGCTTTCGTGGAAGGTGGACAGTGACTCGTGGGGCAGCGACCACTTTCCGGTTGTTGTTTGTTCTGGGCTCCGCCCGGATACTCCATTGCCGGCTAGACGATCTGCCAGGTTACACTCTGTTCGTACAGATTGGGATGCCTTTAGGAAGTACGTGGACACGGGGATTAGAGCTCTCTCATCCTCAGTGGAGGACGTGGAAGTTTATTACAATACCTTCGTCGGTTTGGTGACGGATGCTCTGACGTCGGCATCTCCGGGCAAGTTCTGCCCCAGGAGGGGTTTCCCTCCCGTGTACCGCCCACCATGTTTATGGTGGTCGCCAGAATGTGACAGGTCTCTCCGCCTGCGTAAAGCGGCGCTAGCACGCTTCAAATTTTCGGGTTTACGCTTCCTCAGATACAAACGCCAGGTTGCTCAAACTCGAAGGGATCTTCGAAAAATCAAGCTAGACAGCTTTCGGAAGTTTTGCTCCGGCCTTCGGAAAGATTCTAATCCAACGCATGTATGGAATGTTGTGAAAGGTTTTGAGTATCGATGGAACCGTACGGAATCAGATTAGGCTTACACTGATGATAAGGTTGATCGCGTCCGTTCTCAAGTGGACTCCTTGTGTTTACCGTGTGAGGTTCCCACACCCCCCCTCCTTTGAGTATGAGTGTGTTGACTCCTTTCTCGACAAACCGTTCTCCCCACTGGAACTTGACGTGGCCCTGGACGGGGTCAACGTCAAATCCAGCCCGGGGTTGGATAACGTAGATTATCTGGTGCTGAGGAAACTGCCGTCACTGGGCAGGGCTGCACTTTTGAACCTTTATAATGCCGTTTTGTGCTCTGGGTCTTTTCCAACGGAGTGGCGTAAGTTTCTTGTCTTTTTTATTCCAAAGTCGGATGGAGTGAAGTTCCGTCCGATTTCTTTGGCTTCCCGCCTCTGTAAAACCATGGAAAGAATGGTCGCTAATCGTCTCAACTGGTGGTTGGAGTTCCACCACAAACTCCCCAGCTCGCAGTATGGTTTTCGCAAACAGAGATCCTGCGTCGACAACCTTACCCTCTTGTATGGCGAAATAGTTAAGAGTTTTCAGGAAAACGGTGCGGTCTCATCGGCGTTTCTAGACGTCCAGTCCGCTTATGATAACGTGCTAGCAGATGTTCTTGTCAGTAGGGTGATTGCTTTGGGGATTCCTCCCCGGACGGCCAAGTTTATTTACAACCTGGTGTCGAAGCGGCAGGTAACGTGCCGCTTCGGTGATCTGGAAGAGGTTAGGTGGGCTCACAAGGGCCTCCCACAGGGATGTGTCCTTAGCCCCCTCCTCTATACTGTGTACGTTATGGAGTTGGATAGAGTGTGTTCTCCCGGATGCAAAGTATTACAATATGCAGACAATGTCTGCCTTTACACATCTACATCAGAGGTAAATGAAGGCCTGGCGATTCTTGAAAAGTCGGTTGAGAATGCCATTGGGGCTCTGGACCCACTTGGCTTAGATCTCTTAGCTGCGAAGACCCAGCTGTGTGTTTTCAGCTGGAGGGACAGAAAGTTGATGGAACCCGTTTATACGGGCGGCAGACTATCGTATAGGCGTCGAATTCCGTGGATTACGGTGCAGGGGGTTAGAGTGGTCTCGTCACCCAGAGTAAGGTTTCTCGGAATGACTTTTCAGTCAGACTTAGGCTGGACACATCACGTGTTAGGTCTGGAGAGACGGTGTGCCAATTCCTTGCGTACGCTTAAGTGCCTCGGACGCACGTGGTGGGGCGGGGACTCATGTTTGTTGTTAGGTTTGTATAGGGCCTCGTAGGCTGGGCTCCAGGCTGGATAAACTACAGATGCGCGCTTTGAGGATTGTTTTGGGATATAGAACTTCAACCCCCTTAAATGTGATCTTGGGAGAGGCTCGGGAGCCCCCTCTGTTTGTTCGTTTCCGCTTCTTGTGCCGAAACTTCTTGTCGCGAACGGCCACTATGACGGCCCACCCGTTATGGGATTTGTTAAGTAGTATTCGATTATCTATAGACCAGGTCTCCCTGGTGCTAACCGGGTGGATTCTTTCCCTCTCGTGAAAGCCTTTGACGAGGTGGACCGGTGGACCCGCCTCTTGTTTTCGTCAGATGTTCCGATATGTTTTGCTTTCGGCTTTAAACCATTGGTGTCAAGTTTACCGGTCGACCTCTTCGCCGGGTTTTCTGTACGAGAAGGGATTAACGCAGAGGCAAAGTTCAGGGAAGCTTTTGGTGAAGAGTTACAGAATTCAATGTGCGTTTTCACGGACGCCTCAAGGTCGGAGGGGGCTCCGTGTTCGGGTTACGCGCTGGTCTCTCAGGATGGACGTTATGTGCGTCGTTACAAGTCGGTGGGCTTCGTCTCCTCGTTTTGCGTGGAAGCCATGGCCATTGTCGAGGCTTTGGAGCTGGCACGAACGGAGGGGTGGCGGTCGGTTGCAATTTTCTCAGACTCAAGGTCAGTTCTCTCAGCGGTACAGGCTAAGTTCGTTCCGGGCAAAAGCTCGTACCTCGTGCTCCGGATCAAGTCTTTGGTCCTGGGGTTAACTGAACGGGGGGTGCGGGTAAAGTTGGTGTGGATTCCTAGTCACTGTGGAGTGGCGGGCAATGAACGGGCGGATGCCCTTGCTAGGGACGCGGTGGTGTGCGGAAGGAACTCCCAGGTGGGCGTCCTCCTGGGTGAAGTTAAGAATTTCTGGAAAGCAAAGGCAAGATCAGAGCTGTTGGAATGGTGTCGAGAAGAATCCAGAACTAGGGGTAGCTATTATTGCGGTCAGTTTTTGACCGATGCCCGAAGACCTTGGTTTGAGCAGTTGAACCTAAGCCGCAGGGCGGTGACCTCCCTCGATCGCCTTCGTAGCGGGCACACTTCCTTGCGCGCGAGCCTTTACAGATTCAGGATCGTGGGCTCCCCCTTTTGTCAAACGTGCGGCCTTGAAGAAACACCAAACCATATTTTCTGGGAGTGCTCAGAATATGATAACCAAAGAAAGCTGTTACGGTCTGCCCTGGTCCGCGTAGTCGGACACCTCCCTCACCCAGTCGAATTCCTGTTATCCTGTCTGGATAATGTGGTGACGGCAATAGTTTGCAGGTTTATATGTTCTTTACCTATTTACATTTAAAAGTTAGTTTAAGACGTCTTGAACTCATTGTAATTGTTTCGTTTACGTCCGTGAGTGTCTGTTTAGACAGTTGTAATGAGTGGTAACTTTCGTTAGTTACCGTCCGCCACGGTAAGAGTCAGCTTTTATTTAGTTTTATCAATGTAGGAGACATTACTTCATTTGTTTTCTGATCACCTGACTCTCGCTACAGTGGGATTAGTAGTTTTAGTTTGTTTTGTTCTCTTATGTCATGGGTAGCTACTCCTTCTTTAGGGAGTCGTGTACGTATAATCACTAGGATAACTTTGTAATTTTAAGTTGCTTCAGACCCGATTCCGGTAGTTTCTGTGTTTTGTTAATTTTAATTTGATTTAACTGTTAGTTTTTAGTTTTTGTTGCGGGGTTAACGAAGCTTAAACTTTGTACCTCTCGGTGCATTGTTGCGTCTACCTCGGTGCGATAAACGTGTACAAACCTTTAGCTTTAAG
>NW_018020868.1:57080-151206 GCF_002006095.1 Pseudomyrmex gracilis | reverse complement strand
AAAAAAAAAAAAAAAAGAGGCTTTTCTCTGGTAAAACGGGCTTTGAGATCCACTCTTGTGGATAAGGCGCTAAAACCAGCGGCTGAAACTGTCGTAAAAAATTACAATAGGAGGCCGCTCTCACAAGGGGAGACTACGACGATGGAACAATCGATTTGGACGAAACTTATAGGATCGATAGATGATTATGTGGAGTATTGCAGGGTAAAGTAATAAGACGCACTACTCAAGCATTCGCGAGAAAATCGAATTTGAAAATTTTGATGAAGCTTATGAGGATATTAAATAGGCTGTTTAATCAAAGATCACGTAGCGTAGAGGTAGCGTACTAGGTTAGTAGTGTCGACGCTGCTGGTTCGAGTCTCGATATATTTTTTTTTTTTTTTCAAATGTTACAATATAATCTAAATGTAAGTATTACGTTTTTTATTTATTTATTGCATGTTATAAAAGTGCATTTTTGGTATAAAAAATCCGTGATGTAAAAAATACGATAAAAATACTTAGATTGTTACTAATTTGTGTTCTGTTTGTAAAAAACGGATAAATAATTGTACGCAACATGTAAAAATATATGCAATATGTTTTAAAGCACACACATTTCTTTGTAATATGTGTTGAACGTTATACCTTTGAAAGAAAATATTATGTTCTTGAAAAGTAGAAAACAGACAATGAGTAAACACGAGAAAATTTCCGTTACATTGTGAGAAACAAGATTTCATCCATTTGACTGGTAACAGCGAGAGTAGACAGAAAAGAAGAAAAGTGTGCAGTGCTAATTAAATTGGAAGATACATTAAAATGGAAGGTGTACCTGGTTCTTCATTCCATAGCGGCACGGAATGCGCGAAACCAGCACGACCAATCATAACCATAAAAAGCGAAGGAAAAAAAACTGAAATAACGGAATGGCTATGATTGGTCACGCTGGTTCCACACCTCTGACAAAAATAAGAAGCTTTACAGAGCGTTGATAACCGTTTAATGAGAATTTTCGGAGAGTTTATACGCTTTCAAACTTTATAAGAATGCTTATATAACGCCAAAAGGTTTGAACTCTTTTCGAACGCTTATCAAATGCTATATATAATGTTTTCTAAACATTCTGCAATGCTAAGATAACGCTTTTCACAAAACGCTCAGTAAATAGTGATAAATTTTTGTACAAAGAGTTTGCTGATAGACATTTCAAACGGTTAGCAAATGCTTTTATGAGTAAGTAATAAAAAATATTAAAAACTACCCATTCAAAATCAATTCATTTATTATAACTCAGTTTATTGTAAGAATAAGAAGACTATTGATATATTACATATATTTAATATATTAAATTATTTAATTATATTGAGATAAATTTTATGTAATAGCTTTATGTAATTTAATATATATTACATTATTTAATATAATTACTAATTAGTATATATTTTTAAATTTAAAAATAGCAGTCAGTAATTGCGTAGCAAGTGACACTTTTGCATACAAAAAATTTTCGTATAAATTTAAGAATTGAAGTCTAGATTAACAATTATTAAACACTTACAAACGCTTACAAGTTTATACACAGAGAGAACGGTTTCTTTAAATTTAATAATCCGATTTGTTTGACTCATATTTGTTGCATTCAAATAACATAATTTTATATCAAACAACAATTTTATTGAATGAAACTTTGTATTGTTACGTTATAATAAATCATAATATGAAGGAAATAATATAAGTGCTTGAAATAATTTATTTCAACAAAATTATGTTTTATTAGGATTTTTTCATTAAATAAAGCATTATTTAATGAAAAAATCAATTTTTAACATAAATGTAACAGACTATATTTGATTTAAATATAGCATTATTTGCGACCAAAAATTTGCTCGCGTTGTAAAACTGTACAGACGGCGTCATTAATTCGAAGAATAGGCGCGGGGATCGGAGGGCAAGCGGGGCGTAGCGCCAACGGGCGCCGTACTAACTAACTAGTAGCAATCAGGTGTCCACAACTGGACACCTGATTTTGGGACTAATGGATATTTGGATCAACTGGACTTTTTATGTGATCCCCGCGCCTATTCTTCGAATTAATGACGCCGTCTGTACTTTAAATCATATTTAATAATAATAGAGAAAGAAATATTTTTACCCATTGCAGATACATTGCACTGCACTTTTAATAAAATAATATTTTAAAGAAATAATAAATGAACTGTAAGATAGCTTGAGAATAAGTAGATAAAAATAATCACATTTTAGTAAAGAACAAGTAGTCTTGCGGACTGAGTGCAAGTGCTGCGAATATGACGGAGGCGTCTCGATTTCGAATCCCGCTATCATCTTAGGATTTTTTCAGGTCCGGTCCCTTTTAATGGAATTTATCAGTTGATTGGCGAGCTGACCGGGCTTCCAAAAATTAATTCAAGTGAAATCTCTTAGCTGTGTGAAAGCGCAAGTCGCGAAAAATTCTTTTATTGAATTTTTAGATGTATTTAACTTAATAAACTAGTTTGTTTCGTCTCATGCTTAACGTAAACACTATGCAAACTTTCAGAAACGCTTTATACAAACGTCTTTCAAACGCTGTAGCGTTGCAATTTCCGCTTTATGAACTTTTTACTGACCGTTTCAAAATTTTCTACGAACTTCCACAAAACGCTCATACAAACGTCTCAAATAAACGTTTATAAAACTTCTCATTTTTGTCAGGGACATTCCGTTCTGCTATATATTTGGCCTGGTTTATGCAGGCAAGTAAAGGCCAAAGCACATACTTTTGCATAACGCATAAGACATAAGAATCAACCAATCAAAGCTTTCTAGAACAAGAAGTAGGGATAAAAACAAAAAGCTGGAGTGGTTGATTTTCTTATGTCTTATGTGTTATGCGTTATGCAAAAGTTTGTGCTTTGGTTTTAAGACCTTGGTTAGACCTTGTTTATGCGGGTAATAACTGTTAACTTATGCCGGAACTGGTCATGTCACTAGTGTCATCTATTAAAAAGAATCAGAAAATAATTATCGCGTGTCGTTCAAATGTCAGTCTGCCGCACATATTTTGACAAGTCACACTACGCTTGACATTTGACAGAAGTGTTTGTTTTGGTCGGACGTGTTTTGCGTGTACGGCATACAACTAAAATGAAGATCAAAAATTGCATTTTCGCCATATTTTGCTGTTTTTATTCCGTAAAGGATATAAAACGGCGGACGCTAAGCGCGAAATATGCGCCATGTATGGTACCTTGGCCTTAAGCGCAGACACATGCGAAAGATGGTTTGCTCGCTTCCGTTCCGGAGAATTTAACCTCCAAGATGCACCACGCTCTGGACGGCCAAATTCTGTTGACGACGATCAACTCCTGGCTACAGTGAAGAGTGATCGACACTTAACGACTCGAGAGATTGCGAAGCGCTTCGGCATTTATCATACAACCGTTATGGATCGATTAAAAAAGCTTGGCATGGTGAAAAAGCTTGATGTATGGGCGCCGCACGAACTGAGCGAAAAGAACATCATGGATCGGATTTTAATGTGTGAATCTCTCCTAAAACAAAACTCTCTAGATCCATTTCTGAAACGGATCATCACTGGAGACGAGAAATGGGTTGTCTACAACAACATTAAGCGGCGGAAGTCGTGGTGCGATCCGGGCGAGTCTTCACAAACGGTGGCAAAACTTAATTTGCATCCACAGAAAGTAATGCTATGTATTTGGTGGAACTATAAAGGAGTGCTGTGATTCGAGCTGCTTTCGCAGGGCCAAACAATAGATTCAAAGAAATACTGCGCTCAGCTCGACAAATTGCGCAAGGTAGTGCAAGAGAAGCGGCCAGAATTGTCGAATAGAAAAGGTGTGATTTTCCATCATGACAACGCTCGACCACATACTTCTTTGATCACGAAAAAAAAATTACAGAGTTTTGGCTGGGAAATGATGCAGCACCCACCATATTCGCCGGACCTTGCACCGTCTGATTATCACTTGTTTCGCTCGCTGCAAAACAATGTTGACGGTCATCAATTCGACTCAATAGAGGCCATCCGAAATCACCTCGTTGATTTTTTCGCCCACAAGTCCCAAGGGTTTTACAAGAATGGCATCAAGGCCCTACCGAAACGTTTGCAACAAGTTGTAGATCAAGACGGTCAACACATTATGGACTAAATTAATTTTTATAAATGTCGATTTTGTGTTTAAATTTTATACTAAAAATCCGCAGAACTTTTCCACCAACCCAATATATATTGCAAAATAACCGCTAAACGTTTTATCAACCTTGTGGTAATCATTTTATATATCCGTAAAATATGATTGCGCTACTTATCACGTTGACAAATCGAAATAAACTGTCGATAGTTTCGGTAATTGTAATAATAATTGTAATAATAAACAGATGAAATCACAACACAATACTAATATAACATAAAGGCACGTAACAAAGTAATTGTACGTATGTACATTATCCTCACTTCTTCTATTTTTTCTGCTCTATGCGGCATAAAACCCGGCGCGGCTCATATCCCGGAGTTACTTTATGTAAATTTACATTTTATTTATTGTTCGAAAGCCTAGTTTTTTACAGCATTCGCAACACACTTAATGTTAAAAGCAATACCGCAAGTTAACCTTTTTTTGTTTATAATATATACTTTCACATACAAACTGATTATTTAGAATATTTTACATCATCTCACTTTCAGGGTCAAGAATAATTCTATTCGTTTCTGCGCAAATTTCTCCGAGAGCGTTTCACTCGACGAGCGATCGAGGTGCTCTTTTTTTTTGGATTTGGCGTTAGTGAGCGACAAGGATTTCGCGTCGATTACTGCTGGCGTAGTGCGCCCGTCGGCAGCACGTGACAGATTTTATATACTGCAGCTCTTTTTGAAAGTTCCATTCCGTTAAATTTTGACGGCTAGAATGAATTGCGCCTTTTTGGAAACTTTAGAGAAAAGCTATATAATTTCCGCGAATTGGGATCTCTTTCGCGAGAAAATATGTATGTATGCGTTTATTATTGGCTGCCCCCGCGCGGCAGGGTGCCACGCAGTTGGTCTAGCGCGCTGCGCAGCTGCAATGTGCTTGCGTTTACACCGATTGTAGCGCGATCGGCTGCGCCGCGTTCAAATGTAACGAATTTATCTTCTCACCTTGTAGTTGTCGGATACTCGTAACATGTATTCTTAGATCTACTTTATACTTATTCACATTTGCTATATTAGATCACCTCAGATCTGTTCAGATCTGCTAGATCTAAATAAATCTGAGTAGATCTAAAGTAGATCTAATAATAAATAAAAGTGTAAATTTACATAGATTTCTCACACAGAACATGATGTTCATTAGAGATCCATGCAACATCTACAGCTCTATCTCCATGATGTCGGATGGATATCTGATGCATATCCATACTAAGGCCACTATAGATATCCATATGAAATTCAATATGGACATCCATTAGACGTATGTTACAGATATATAATAAATGTTTATTTATTTTTTTTCTTCAAAGACTTAATGGATTCTTAAATAAGTATATTTAATTTGCTTATTATTATTTAAATAACTGACCATTTATTATCGCATAAAAAATATTTATATAGCTCCGTGCGACATTTATCTCATGATGAATGACACAGATAGACGTGTAATAGATAGTTCATATAAAATCCATTATTTTTGAGAACTTAGTAAATTATAAAAAGTGTATTTATCATATCTTTTTAATATTTTAATATATCTTTTTTTACGCATAAATAACTTTATACATATAATGTATACATATTATATTACATATACAAACAATATATAATTATTATTATATAATAAGAATGATATATATAAATATGATATATAAATATGTATCCATATTTTCATACATTATTTGCTATATTATTATTAAGAATTGATTATAATAATCAGTATATGTTAACAAAAAATTTGTTTGCATTGTAACAATGTACTTTAAATTATAGTTAATAATAAGAAGAGAAATATTTTTATCTATTGTTGCAGGTACATTGCACTGGAATATTTTTAATAAAATAATAATTGAAATAAATAATAAATAAAATGTGTAAGATAGCTTGAGAATAAGTAGAAAAAAATAATTATATTTTAGGAAGAAACGAGTGGTCTCGCGGACTGAATGCAGGGGCTGCGAATATGGAAGTCTCGAGTTCAAATCCCACCATCACCTTAGGATTTTTTCCAGGCCCCAGTATCTTTCATCGAGTTAATTAGTTGATCAGCAAACTAAATTATGACTCCAAAGATGAATTCGAGTGAAATTTCGAGCTAATCTCCCTTTCACAAGGAGATGTGCCATTGGTTTTTTTTACATATATCATCGTAATATTACTGTGATGCATTTCGGCGGACATTTTAATATTACTGTTTTAGTACATTTAATAATTAATATTACGGTAATATTCCTACTATATTAGAGTGCAATATTGCATTGGAAAAACAATATTACTGTGATATTGCAGTAATATTATATGCTATGTGGGATGTCTACTGCATATCCATGACTGTCTATCAGTCATCTAAAAGAACGTCTATAACATATCTACTGCATCTCCATGGATTACCACGAAACATCTATGGAATACATCCATTAGACTTCCTATAGATGTTTGAAAAGTAAACTCTAGATATCTAATGGATATCCACTAAAAGTAACGTGAGCGTCCATTAGATGCTTCCAATTTCCATCATGGATGTCTAATAGATGTCCATTGGAGTGTTCTGTTCTCTCTGTATGGGTTACTTATCTTAGATCTACTTTATATCTATTTAGATTTAATTTGAATTTAATTGGATATATTTTTTCATTTTTTTATCTTGTTAGATTTAAATCAGATCTAATCCATTTTTTCCCAGGTAAGCACGTACTTTCCAAGCTTATCGTTATTTTTATAATTATTTTTTATTTCTTTTATACTAAACATTTATATATAATATTTATATATAAGACATTACGTCTAAAATATCATATATTATGTGTAAACTATAAACAATGAATCAAGAAATTATTATTTCATTAATAAAACTTTTTTTGTCCATAACTTTTTAACGAAGAACAAACGACGGCTAAAACTTTTCGATTGTTACTCAGGGACATGTCCTTGACAACATATGTTGAAGTCATTGAAATCAGTGAAATCGCTCTTAATATACAAATTTACCGAATACTCTCTTAATAAAAGAAATTATATAAAAGATGCAGAAACCTAAATCTTTGAGAAAAATTAATTTTTAAAATTGTATGATCATAATTAGTAAGTAGAAGTGTTCTTACGATATAATCTTACACACAGTCGGAGAGAATATCTCTTGAATATTTCCAAAATAACTTTCAAAATATGTTAAAAAAGCAAAATAGCTGTACAAGATAGTTTCTTCTCTTAGAATCGTTTTCAAGCAGCAATTGAAAATTTATAAATTTATTTATTTACCCTATATATAGTTTTCAAATCATCAAAATCAAAATTTTTGAGTAGATTTGCGAGATTTTCTTGTTAGTACTATCTGAAACATAAGAACTAATGTGTTAAGATTAACACTACATACAAGAAACAATAGTAAATCTAGTTTTATGATTACACTTTTGAAAAAAAGAATGTTTATTTTTACCATTCATGGTTTTCATTTCGATTAAATTTTGACATCAGCGCTTTCAAGCGATCTAAACGGAATCTAATATTTCCAATAAGTGAAACTTCCGATAAATCAGTAAGTTTTGGCAAAAATATGTGAATTTGATTTTCAATCCTTGTCCATATATGCACGTTTTTTCTATTAAAATATCAAAGTTATAATAATTGTTGAGTTATAAACTTTTAAAGATGACTTAGCAAGAAACTAATAGTTCGAGTATTCAATATCAAGCGTGACACAGTGATTTTTAATATGTTACATCCTGAGGACTTACAGTTCCTTTCTTGTTGCAACGTAATGTGCTGATACATATTAAAAAAAAAAATGAAATTTCTAAAATGACTAATAAACAGAACAGGGTGAAAAGCGGAGAATTGCTTGAAGAAAACACAAACACATATACAGAAAATATAAAATATAGAAAATTGATCCGCATTTAAAGTACAAAAAAAACCACGTCTAAATAAAATAGTAATAAAACAAAAAAAAGATCCAATAAAGATAAAATATCACATTGCTAAAAAACAAACAATGACAACTATTGTCATTGCGCCGAAAGAATTACTCTCTAATTTGACATTTAATGTGTTTGCGGTGTGTTATATTAATATTTGAATAGTTTTCGGGTTTGAACTGCTTTAGTATCATTTTCATACCAACGTTTCGTAAACATTTCAGTTCCCACACAGACATCCATCCATCCAGACATCTATTAGACATCTATTAGATGTCGCATGGAGCTGTCGACGTCTAATAGACGTCTAATGGAGTTTTTGTTCTGTATGGGTTTACTTCATCAGGATTTCAAAAGCAACGTGATACTGAGATGCTTTTGGCCAGTTGTTCTTTTTTATAGCGCTAGGTTACAGAAAAGGGAATGCAATAGAAAAGTGAGATAATGTAGTGGGAAGAAAGGGCCCTCGAAAATACATGAAATCCTTGGAGAGAGAGATATACAGAACAACCCGTTATTCTTGAAAATACATATTTTTGACTAAATTCTAAGACAACTTTTTATTTGATGAAGTTTTGAAGCTTACTTTTTGAGTTATTAATAAAAATAGATGAGACTTACCACGAGTCGGATATAAGAAGTAGGCAGGTGCGGCGCAACTTACCGTGATTGACAGTGATTTATGTGATGCACGGATTAAGTGATACAAATTACGCATGAATAAGTAAATAAGTGAGCGTAAAAGAAAGAAAGAGTGAGAGACAGAGAAAGATAACAGAAACAGTGTGATCAGCTGATCGCGTCAGGCACACGTAATTGTCCGAATCTGACGGTGAGTTGCGCCACCCCTCTTGTATCCGACTCGCGGTAAGTCAACTATTTTTATTAATAACTCAAAAAGTAACTTAGAATTTAGTCAAAAATATGTATTTTCAAAAATAATGGTTGTTCTGAATCAGCCTGTATATACAAACATCCAAACAATCTCAACCGAGACAATGGATAAATAATCAGTCTACTATAGCAATCCATCCTTCTATAACATTTCCCTCTCACTACATCACTTCATCCCTCTACTATACTCCCTTCCCTGTAATCTAGCGCTATAAAAAGAGACACCTGGTTAGAAGTATCTCAATATCAGATTGTTCTTGAAACTCTTATGAAGTGAATTGAAATGTTCACGAAATGTCGGTATAAAAATGATACTAACGTGATTCAAATCCGAAAATTATTTTCAAATATTAATTACTCTCTAAATAAAAATTTCAAATCTTATCTCTAAAAGAAGACATACAAAATTTATGAGACAAAAATAAAGTCCAAAGGGCTGCGATTACGTACAAGCTCTAAAAGGCAATATCACTAAAAAAAATTTTATCGCTTCCACGTCGCACGTCAATGTCTTAGACAGCTCGAAAGGATATTTGTTTTGACAGTTTTGCCCACCGGACTCTTGATAGCTCTTTGCTTTCGATCTTACACTGATCTTTGATAGTCAAAACTCTCGGCGCAAATAATAGTGCGAACGCGGCGCCAGTGATGAAAGATCGAGCCGGCTCGCACCAAGAATACTGAGGTAGTGACGTCACGCACACGGACGACGGTTCTCGCTTGTGTGCGTGTTCCCAGTGGTTCCCACTACCTCGATGCTCTCGGTGCTAGCCGGATCGATCTTTCATCACTGCGCGACGCTATCTCACAATCGATGTTCCTCCAAGCCAACTCAAAGATTTCTCTGCCTTGAAATACGGCAAGCGCTATTTCCGATCAAATCGCACGGAGCTTTTTTACAGCAATTCGGCTATTCAAAATTTTAATAACAAAATCGAAGGCTTCAAGCGTTTAACAAAATTAGGAGATCAAGGACTGGCGCGTTTTACAAATATAATGATCCGCGTTAATATTCTCCGCAAAATGAAATTCACGATAACTAACCTTGACTGCACAAAAGAAAAGTTAAAAACTATCTCACTGAAAAAATTTCTTTCTAATAGTTGTTACTCCTCTCTATCTTCAACGCATTGGTATTTAGAAAGCTAACTCATCGGAACGCTCGTACTGCTTGAATGTCGATTGCAAGAGAGAGAATCGTTTGTTTCTAGTCTTTGATCAGATCCTCTAATTTTTCGATTTGATATGCAGAGATAATAGATTTGGTGAAGAAGTTCGGACCAGTATCGCTACCTCGTTGAGAAATATCGACGTGTGCGTTTTTCTACTCGGGATTACGAATGTGTCTGATAGTTACAGGCACAGTGGCTTGACGGAGTGCAACTCCTTTAATAAAATTTTAATTTATCACCGTTAGACACTTTGCTGTCAGTGATTGTCCTCTTTGTTCCGGTTACAATCTGTCGCTATTCGATGTCGATGCTCTGTAATAGTGAAGCGATGTTTTGGCAAAAATACGCCATCGTATACTGGCTCGCGCAACTCCTGTACATTCTTTTGGTCCTGCGTTTGCCTCTTGCTCCATCACTATTTTAAACCATCCATCAATTCTGAAATAGATGGCTCTTTCCTGTTGAAAGAATCCCTTGATGGTGATGAAACGCCATGTCATAAAGAGAAAAATATACAAGAAAAAAATAAAACACAGACTTAATCTATACTTATAGTTAAAAGTTTTGGCTCTGGAGGATTTTACGCTACTGCGCACCCATCCGAGCAACTACTGAACATGCTAACCAAGGGAAGAATCGCGACAGCGATCAGCGACTACGTCACAACATAAGTTTAAGAACATCTTAAGTAGATACTGGATACCAACACTAGAAACCTGACACCGACGTTTTGAAAAATCTAAATTTCGTATTTACCACATTAAATGAAAAGTTGCTTCTTCAGAAGCAAATACCGTATGCTAAGATTTCTAGGAAATTCTCTTAGAGTGTAAAAAATGAGCATAAATGTTTTTACTATAGTACAATACAGTATAGTTAGTTTCTTACTATAACCTAACTATATTTTCATATCGTAGAACTGTTTTTCAGCTCTACATGTGTACTTTGATCCTATTTCCTACGAACGAATCACATGAAATCATATCCAACTTGTATAAAATCTTATATAATCATATAAAATTATACAGGGTGTCCCATAATGACCGATATAAAAGAATATTATGAGATACTCAGATCATGATTAGAATGTGTAATTAACGAGAAAAAGCCATTCTTGTAATGACAGTATAGATTATCATATCTCGAGAAAAAATAGAAAACGTGTGATTATGTGGGATTATATATGGGTCGGATATATACAGGGTGTCCCATAATGACTGACTCACCGCTCATAGGCAAAAAGAAGGGGTTATTCTAAGACGAAAAGCCCTATATCACTTTGGAAGATTCGCAATAATTAACGAGATATGAATTAATAAAGATCCGCTAATCAGCGTGCTTCCAGCGTAAGGACAGCCCAGTCTGTCGCGCTGTACCAACGGAATACAATAGCGAGGATAGCGCGCTGCCCGAACGCAGCCTATATGCTGTCTATGTATGCACATGTTATTCTATTAGTTCCTCCCATTCTGTCGTTACGGCGCGACAGACTGGACTGTCCTTACGCTGGATGCACGCTGATTAGCGGATCTTTATTAATTCATATCTCGTTAATTATTGCGAATCTTCTAAAGTGGTATATGACTTTTTGTTTTAGAATAATCCCTTCTTTTTGCCTACGAGCGGTGAAACGGTCATTATGGGACACCCTGTATATACCCGACTCATGTATAATCCCACATGATCACACGTTTTCCATTTTTTCTCGAGATATGATAATCTATACTGTCATTACGAGAATTGCTTTTTCTCGTTAATTACACATTCTAATCATGATCTGAGTATCTCATAATATTCTTTTATATCGGTCATTATGGGACACCCTGTATAATTTTATATGATTATATAAGATTTTATACAAGTTGGATATGATTTCATGTGATTGTGTGAAATCAAATCCGAAGTTTGGCGCGATCTAATCTTATGTGATCATACAAAAGTATAGAAAATTGTATATAATCATATATAAAATTAGATCCGAAATTTGGCGCGATCTGATCACTTATATATAATCTTATATGATCATATGTTTCTATTTTTTCTCGGGATGCTATCATTATGAATGAAAAAAAGAGTTCAAAAGAGTATTATACATCCATTTTCGAAAATACTATATAGTTTTTTATATTTATTTGTTTCTAGAAGCACTTTGTATTTAGTGCAGTGAATACAGAGAAATTTAGATTTCTAAAACGGTTTACAGGTTTCTATTGTCGGTATCTAGTATTTGCTTACTTGTACCTCTATCAGAAGTTCAGATACATTTCCTTTTGTTTTGCTTCCGAATGATAATCCATTGAATTTTTGTAAACTTCGCGACTCTTACACATCCTGCTCATGTACACATCTGCTTACACTTCTTCATTTCAGTTTTCATCATTTGTTTGTTAAAATGCAGGATAAAGTTCAGAAAATCCGAAACACCTGATTTTTCTGTCGATTGATATACTACTGTATTTTGGTGCGTTGATTACGAATATGATAGTGAAAATCATCGACAAAGTCATTTTCAAGGTCAAAACTCAAAAACACTCAAAAATTATCGCTTTTTTAACATTATTGTGATAAATATTTATAGCACAAAAGTGTTTCAAATAATAGTTGTAGCTCTTGAAAAAATACATCATTTATGTTCTATGCATTTTTTGCATAGAACCACTAGTTTTCAAAAAAAATAAGATAATAGGTAAGAGAGTGACTTGTGTGTGCGTGAAAGTATGGCGAGGAAGGCGCTCAGTCGAACGGTAAATATTTACAAAAGGTCACCACCCTCTGATTTGAATGAGCTTGACATATGTTGTCAAGGACACCTCCCTGAGTAACAATCAAAAGGTTTTAGCCGTTGCTCGTTGTTTATTAAAAAGTTAATAACAAAAAAAGTTTTATAAATGAACTCTTATTTTTCGATTCCATGTACAGTTTCTTTGTGTTGTAAGTGTTTAGGCAGGGGGACTACGCTCCTCTGCAGGGGGAGAGGCTTCGCCCCTCCCCCCTACTCTTTCCGTCAAGAAAAAATGAAGAATTTAATTAACAAATACGACTTCCGATTACATTTGCTTCATGTTAAAAGTGCCAAAAGAAGTTTCATTAATGAAGCATCGTTGTCCAAACCTGTATGTTTTAGACATAATTTATTATTGTGGAATAGTGGATTCAGAAAAAAAAATATTTCAAATAAACAATAATAAAAACCAATAATAAAAAATATTTCAATATAAACATAAGCTAATACACGCAAAACACAAAGGGGGGAGCAGAGGGGAGGGGCAAAGCCCCCCTCTGCCTAAACACTTACAACACAAAGAAAATGTATATGGAATCGAAAAATAAGAGTTCATTTATAAACTATTTTTGTTGTTAACTTTTTAATAAACAACGAGCGACGGCTAAAACCTTTTTATTGTTACTCAGAGAGTTGTCCTTGACAACATATGTCAAGCTCATTCAAATCAGAGAATGGTGACCTTTTGTAAATATTTACCGTCCGACTGACAATGAGCGCCTTCACGTACTTTCGCGCACACACAAGTCACTCTCTTACCTATTATCTTATTTTTTTTGAAAACTAGTTCTTAAAAAAATGCATAGAACATAAATAATGTATTTTTTCAAGAGCTACAACTATTATTTGAAACACTTTTGTGCTATAAATATTTATCACAATAATGTTAAAAAAGCGATAATTTTTGAGTGTTTTTGAGTTTTGACTTTGAAAATGACCTTGTCATAATTAATTTTTATTATTATATTCGTAATCAGCGCACCAAAATACAGTAGTATACCAATTGACAGAAACATCGAGTGTTTCAGGTTTTCAGAACTGTACCCAAAATGCATTTCACACTTTTGACAAACTTTACATTAAACTCTGACACTTGTAGTTAAAATATACTCTCAGTAGTTTATAAAATTTAAACAAATGCCTTTATTTTTTCTCGAAAAACCTTGATCACATTCTGACATCTTTGAACGATTACATGGTCCCGTCCTTAGTAATTAGGACTAACGTTCCAGACTTAAAAAAGGATCAACGAGCGAGAGATTGCAAGGCGAAGTAAAATCGGCACATGCCGTTGACCCGTTTTTATGTGAACATAAAAATAAGCTCGCTTGATTCGTACACGGAACTTCTATGTTTTCTGTGGCAATCATATAAAAACCGACTATCTACTGTTATGTTCCACTAAAGCCCAGTCGTATTTTATGAGCCAGGACATAACATTTCTTGATAATATTTTGATATTATCTTTGATACATTTACCCGTTTTTGATACAATATTTGAATAATTGTATAAGTTAGTTTATTAGACTTTTCTTATTATATCATATTTATAAAAAACATACATACTATTATATTTATAAAAACAATAAATATAATAATAATAATATATTTATTATAACAACATTATATTTTTACAAATCTTTTTAGAATTAAATATAGTAACAATCAAATTGAATAATTTAACAAATATTTAAAATGTGTACAGATCATACAAGACTTTTAATATTCAACTATTTGAGAAGAATAATAGCAAAATAATATCAACATATTTTTATTTTTTACAATAGATTATTAACTTTCAAAGAAGATAAAATAGATTGTTTTTGTGTATAAGATGCAAACTAAGTATCCGATAGACTTTTGAATTGAATTCAATTCAAATATATGTATTTATACATTACAAAAATATATTTTGTACGTATATTCAGCATTTGACTCTTACTGATCTAATTACTTCTTTTAAATTAAATATTAACTAAATGTCAAAGATATAGGGTAAACCCGGGTAAGATGGCCACAGTTTTCTTTAAATGCAAAAAACAGACTTTTATTTTTGTTATTTTTTAATATTGTTTTTTTTATTTTACTTCACTGAAGCTTAAAGTAATAATAACTATCGAAATTAAAGAGAAAACACTTAACAGAAATTTAATATTATATAAAATATTAAAATGCATTGGCCATCTTACCCGACTTTTAAGGGAAAGATGGCCATACATGTTTTTTTGTAAAAGATATAACTAAAACTTATAATTATGTAATTTAATTATATATTTAGTAATTATATGTTAGTAATTATATGTTAAATACAATATATTTATTGTACGTAAAAGATTATTACATATTGTTGTTAATGTTTTTATGCACAGTATTTTTTTAATTATGAAACGCAACTTTATGTGTGAACTATAAAAACAATTAGCAAAGAAAACATTTTTATTTCGATGATTAAATACATTGTAGATTATACTAATCATAAAAAATATATATATAATTATATGTAACTTTTGTAAAAAATGGGCCATCTTTCTCGAAGTGTAAGGAAAAGATAACATAGTATTTATAAATAAATAATGAAAATGAAAATACACAAATTATTGGTTACATTATAATTTATGTGCCTTTATCATGCATGTAATATTGATTACGGCAGTTTAATTGTTAATTTATTCGACTTCACAGCAGCTTTTAGTGGACATACGTAAAACTTTGCAGGCAATCAAAAGTAAAAACATTATATAATTTTCACAATATTGTTATTTTAAATAGTGTACGCACATAAACTACTGATTATCTTTAAGAATGGTTACAAAAATGCACTATTAAACAATTATTGGTGAAATTATAGTCTATGGCTATCTTTTCCGTATGATCACAATACCCCCATTTACCCTATGAAAATAGTACATACTATCAATAGCATAAAGTCAGTAGTATATGCTAGTTTTATATGATAACTTTGACAAATCGTTATTTGTTATATTTAATGTTCTGCAAGAATTTTATAAAACTCAAATAAAAAGATAGGGAGAAGACAATAACGAGTTACATCTGATGTTCAAAGCGGGAGGACGTTTCGCATCATCTTGCGCAATACTGACGATTACTTAGTTGCCACTTCCCTCTCTCTCATTTTTCCTTAAACTGAGTATGTTTGTAGCGAATCTTTTCTCTATCCATATTCTTCTTTATCGTCGCGTATAGATCATACATGTTTTGTAACTTTTTAATGTAGAAACACTGAAGAAGATTCCATAGTGAATCAAAACGTTTGTATCTTTTTTTAAATCCTCGGATTAAAGAAGAATTTTACCCGAACATCAGGTGTGACTCGTTATTGCCTTTTCCTTATCTTTTCATTTGCATGCGGCGGGCGCGAAGCATATAGTTTTACAAAACTGTTATAATATTTTACATATATACTGTATTAATTATATATATTTATCTATATATGATTTAATAAGAAAGTCTAATGAAATAACTTGTGCAAATATTCAAATATCAAGTAGTATATTAAAAACTAAAAGCATTGTATGTGTGTGCGTCACGCATAATGGGCTACTTAATAGATCACCTTTAACCTCAAAAAATTTATAACTCAAAAACTTTTATAGCTTTGACGTTTTAATATTAGATGTTTTATCTTAAAATAATGTGAAAAATACATCATTTAAATTACATTTAGTTGTAAGTGTAGAAATACTCAGTATATTTACAATTGGATAAATAAGTTAAATAATATTAATTGTATCAGCAGAGATCTCTACAAATACTAAACAAACAATCCTATGTCAATACTGCTTTTTGTCGTTTTACTATATACCAGTATTGGCATTCTTATGTATAGAATTGTGTTACATTTCGGTACCAAAATTTTGTTGGCGTAATATTAGGAACAAAACTAGCAATACATTGGAATTGTCCCAATATTGACCCGTTTACAAATTTCTACATGAACTAGTGTTAGTTTTATACGAATCACAAATTGCTAACGTTGGATTTTATTAAGTGATTATATCTTTTAAAGATTAACACTTTGTTCTTGTTAATATGAAACTAATGAATTTTAATGATTAGATAACTGTACACGCATCACATAGTTTACTGTATTCTAAGTCATTGTCGTGATTTAAGTATGTATTTGAGGAATATTTGCATTGTATATTACAATAAACTCAATTAAGATGATCTATAAATCGTCAAATTTTACAGTATGAAAACATGTTTAAAAATGAAAGTACACACTAAAGAGTGAACACTTACATCGTAATATATGATAAATTTGTGCTTATTTTACATTGTTACAAATTATAAATCATTCGTGAGTATATCATGTGCGTGTAAAAGTGATGCAAGTTTTCCTTCGCTTTTTTTTAACTATCCACTATTAGTGAATTTATACGTCTTACCTTATGTACAAACAATAAATATTACTCGTATACTCTTTACAGAACTTACTTTCACATAATTCACACAAATTTTTGTTTTATATATAAACTATTATTATAATATTATTACTTATACCATTAAATATCTTTATACAAATTTAAATGAGCTTTTTATATAATATAGTTCTATTACACAATCTCAAGTTTTCAACATTTGAACTTATTACAGTTTGAAAATAAGCTCTTCAGTTATCTTTAGTAAATAAATCTTTCAATAATAAGATCGCAAGCTTTTTTACGATTAAAAATTGTTCCTTAACTGTATCAATCAATCATCTTTATGTGAGCGTCGAAATGATTGCAAGCAACTAAGTAGATAGTTGCTATCTCTTTTGTCTAATTCCTTATCAATGGTAAGATCACAGACAGACAAACAGATCCAATTCTGTTTATCGAATCATATAAAAGGATCTCCCACGAGATAGTTACGTGTGGGAAACTGATTCAACATGTAGCTCTAGGATACAAATACCTTCGTCTTCTTGGAAATTGCGTATCCAACTTCACAAAAGGATCTCGTTGGATGCATTGGCGAGCAAGTCAGTAATATGCAACGGTTCAGTACAGCACGATGGCAATCTTTGTCGGATATCATGCTCCTCAACAATCAAAGAATGTTTTCTGAATCACAGAAAGCTCTCGTTGCGCACACCGGCCATGTCAACTGAATCGATGATACCCTCATTAATGTCGCCGAATTGCTCCGCGTCCTCAGAGCTTTTCGCAATATTGCCAATACCGCCGATAACGCCGCTACTGCAAATATTGTCTTTGATCTGATAGTTATGACTTGGGTCACCGTATTGGCTCTGATAAAATTCCTCTCGCATCACGTGGTTGAGATTACCACAACGACAAAAAAGTATCTCACGAAACGGTCTCCGAAAGTCTTTATTAAGAATTGCATATATAATCGGATTCAACAAGCTGTTGCAGTAACCGAGCCAGAGGAACAGATCCGATAGGAATTCTGGTATGTAATACGAATAATTATGGATAAACGGCCTAACCAAAGCAAGTATAAAGAACGGCAGCCAGCAACAAACAAAAACACCCATAATAATACCTAAAGTCGTGCTAGCTTTTCGTTCTTTGACAAGTAATCTCAACTTCTTTTGCTGCGGTGAGTTAGTCACGCTGCACGTACTGTTGCGTATAAATGTCGTCGTCATTTTTTTAGATGTCGATACTATCGGCTTCTCCACTCTCTGCAACATTGGACATTGCGACTCGTTGCTCTTGCGAGGTGCATCAACGAAGCACTGAACTTGACTACACTGCAACAGAATGATTTAATAAATAGTATGCATATCTAAAACAAATAAGAAATATTTTGCAAACCCATTAAAAGATATTTTATTATTGACAGATTATTTAAGACATTCTAAGACAAAAGATACAATTTCTGACACAAAAAAGCGAAGTTATAGTAAATTTCAAGTTTTAAGCGATTAATGATCAATTAAGTCAAACGTTACTAAAGTGAACGCGGTTAATGCTCAAGAAAGTGAAATAATAACTAAATACTAACGGGTGGAGTTCCGAAAAGCAGAATTCTCTGATTTTGCTGCTGATTGGTATATTACTGTATTTTGGTACACTGATTACAAATATAATAATAAAAATTAATTATGACAAGGTCATTTTCAAAGTCAAAATTCAAAAAAACTAAAAAATTGTCACTTTTTTAACATTATTTTGATAAATATTTATGTAAAAAAATGTTTCAAATAAAAGTTGTAGCTTTTAAAAAAATATATCAATTATATTTTATACATTTTTTGCATAGAACCACTACTTCTTAAAAAAGGAAGATAATAGTAGACTCTCCTGTAAAGTTGCACATTAGCTACGCCCTCTTTGATTTTTGTGCAACTTGTGCAACTGACTTTTTGTCAGTCGAACATATTCAAGCCGCCATCTTGAAAAACATGTTAAAAAACTTTTTTTTTACGATTATCCGGGGGAAGAGTGCAGGAGGGCAAAGCCTCCCTTGCGAGGAAACGCAGCCTCCCCTACCTATATACTTACACCACAAACATAAAAAATTTTTGTTTAAGTTAAAAAATTTACGGTATTTTTATCTTGAGAAAACATATAAAAAAGCGTTTTTTACGATTATCCGATGGAGCACAGGAAAAGAAGTTTATTATTTAAACATATAAAAAAACTATATTATATATATATATATATATATATATAGGATAATCATGAAAAACGCTTTTTTTAACGTGTTTTTTCAAGATGACGATTTGAATATGTCCGACCCACAAAAAATTATTTCACATTCTTTTTCAGCGACTAAAAATACATAAAGATAATTTCACAAAAATAAAAAAGGGAGTAGCTAATGTGCACCTTTACAAAGAAGTCTTTCCTATTATTTTATTTTTTTCCAAAAGTAGTGATTCTATGCAAAAAATGTATAAAATATAATTGATGTAAAAATTTTTGTCTCATTTATAAATAATGTATTTTTTTAAGAACTACAACTTTTATTTGAAACATTTTTTGTTACATAAATACTTATCAAAATAATATTAAAAAGTAATACTTTTTAAGCGTTTTTGAATTTTAACTTTGAAAATGATCTTGTCTATAATTTTCATTTTCATATTCGGGTTCAGTATAGAAGAGGATGACCGATGACCTTGACCTTGACATATGTTATCAAAGACATGTCTCTGAGTCACAATTTAAAGGTTTTAGCCGTTGTTTATTATTTATTAAAAACTTATCAGTAAAAATTGTTTGAAAAACATGGTACTTAGTTTTAGTAATAACATGTAAAGTAACGAAATGGAATACGAGTGGTTTTCCTTTCTTATTATTTCTGAGAACATTATACAGAGTATCCCATTTAAGTTGACTTAGCGAAAAATATTGGAGACAATTGATTTTTTGTTTTAAAAACCGACACACTTTTTTTGAATGAGGATTCAAATAGCACTATTCGTTTTTTAATACGTGAGCATTTTCAAGGTCATTTCAAGATCAACTTTTTTTTATATTGTAAACCTACACTTTTTATTTTGGAATCTTAATCTACATGAAACAACGCATAACTTTTGTTTGAAACATTGTTTTATAGATCTTCTGTTTTTCAAGATATTAAGAGAAATATTTACAGCATAAAAAGTCGTACTATACGATAAAATATACGACGTGATAGATATCTTCTTTCGGGATATCACAAAGCGTAATAAATTAACAGTTTTTTCAATGTTTCGTCTTGATTTACTATAAAAAAAGTTATTTCAATTTTTTCTGCAACTGTTAAATATTCCAAAAACGTGAAATGATTTTTTTTATTGTAGTCAAAACGCGAAATAATAATTAAAAGAGAGAGAGATTTTTAAAGTCAAATCAAAAAATAAAAAGTATAAAAAATGTAAAAAGTGAAAAGAAACACTTATTTTTAGAATCACTAGTCTCAATAATTGCTAACACAAAGAGAAACGGGACCGAACATGACTGTCTTACATGTCAAGCGAAATACATGTGAGGAGTGTCAAAGTATAAAGACCGAAAAACAATGTTAAGAACCTGAAAAAAAGAAAAAGAAACAACGTGTGATTAGCAACACGTGACTAATTCAGTTTCTCTAGTAAAAGGATGTAAATTGAATCAAGGAGCTCAGTGTTTTTCATAGAATTAACACTTGCTTTCTGCATTTTTATATGTAACATCTCTAAGATTTGCTGTTCAATGCCTTTTTTGGCACAAAAATTTTGACGTTATCCCATTAGAAGATCCAAATCGTTGAGGTGTATTTGCAACTGATTGTCGTTCGTAATTCTAATAAAAATTGCACTGATGTTCTGATAGTCTTGTAATTGTCTTCCTGTTTGACCCACATAAAAAGCGTCACAAGAAGAGCAATTGATTTTATAAATTACATTATTGTTTCAGCCACGTTCTAACTTATGAACTTTAGTAAAACTGTTTGGAGCGTTAGAACATTAGCAAAAACACTTAAAATTCATTTTTTTACAAGATCTATTGTCGGTAATCTCAGGGACAAATGGAAGCGTGAAGAATTTCTTATAGTCTCTCACAACATCATCTCTTGATACGGTCTCACCATTAACATTAAGTTTCGAAGAAAATAAGTAATTACAGTGAAATATTGAGGTGTTACCTCTGGCTCTCTTTGGAAATTCCAATGTTAAATTTAAAATAAACGGCTATGTAGAGCCCGTGCAGGATGTTGTGCAGGAAATAAATGTATTTTAAGTTGTGTCAAGACGTTTGAACTATAATTTTAGTCCTTATCAATTGTTTTTGTTGACAATATTAATACAAGTGTTAATTGTGAAAGATTATGAATTAACGCATTTGAAATAATATAATTACATACCATGGTACAGACGGCGTCATTAATTCGAAGAATCGGCGCGGGGATCGGAGAGCAAGCGGAGCGGTTGCTCGTAGCGCCAACGGGCGCCGTACTAACTAACTAGTAGCAATCGGGTGTCCACACAGATGTCTATACTAATAGATATCTGTGGGTGTCCACAACTACGTGTGGACCCGCTTGCCCTCCGATCCCCGCGACTATTTTTCGAATTAATGACGCCGTCTGTACATTACAAATTATTTACGCTCTAAGTTGTCACAATTATAAAACTTGTGTTATAAGTTAAAATAAAATATAATATTGAAATTAAGATCATATCACTCATTATTATCACTATTGATCTAACAATCGAGTATCTTAGTATGTCATGCTTATATGAACGCAAGTTAGATACTCAGTCTACAAGGAATAGCTTGGATTCGACGCGAGACATATCTCCCCCTACCATTACTATTGTATTTTATCTAGAATAGGTATGTATGTAAAGATTCGGTGTCTCTCATCAAATTCAATCCATGCTGCTGGTTTTTTGATAAATAACATTTCGGAAGTCTGACGTTTAAAATAATTTCTCTCAGTATCCAAGATTTTAACTGAATTCCAATTAAAACTATGACCTATCTCAAAGCTGTGTTTCGCTATAACCGAAGAATCTATTAGTCTTTTATTAACATAATTGGAATGTTCTTTAATTCGAGTTGACAATTGTTGTTTAGTTTGTCCCACATAGGAAGACTCGCAATGTAAACATTCAATCCGATAGACGACATTTTTTTGTTTGTTTAAAGGAACAAAATCTTTATGGGTTTTAACAAATTTAGTTGGTTTAAATTGCGGTAGGTAGCTTTTATTATTTTGTTGTTGATTTTAATGTGGTCGTAGCTGTTGTTATTCTGTTGAATATATAGAAGTACGAAATAGAGGTGTTCTACATTGTTATCCTTCCGTGTGTTATCTACATTATGTTTGTTTAATTTGGTTAAAAACAATACTCTCAATCTATCTTTTATTGCGTTGAAAATTAAATGTATCGGATAATTGTTGTTAATTAAAATGTTGATTATGAATCGTAAGTTTTTGTTGTAAAATTGAAGTTTTGATAAAAGTATAACTCTATCAACCAAGGAATAGATAGTGCCTTTTTTATGACTGATAGGGTTCTATGAGTAATAATTTAAATATCTACCTGAATAAGTTGGTTTACGGTACCAATCGCAAAGCAATTTACTATTTTCTATTATGATTGTGATGTGTTTAGATAATTGAGAAAATTGTCTTTCTGTATTTTGCATGTAAATTGGAGCCTGTGGTGGCACGAGTTAAAGATGTGCACAACATGGTCAATTTGGTTAGTCGGGATTCCTAATGCCATATGATCACCATATCTGAAGTAAAATGATATATTGAACTTAAAAAGGTACTGGATACCGACTATAGACACGTGTAAACCGACATTTAGTAGGATCAAAATTTCTCCGTATTTACTACATCAAATGAAAAGTGTTTCTCCAGAAGCAATTAAATTATGCTAAGATTTGTATGTAGTCCTATTAGAGTGTCGGAAATGAGAATAAATTTTTTACTTACAGTTTCCTATTATAACCTAACCATATTTTCGTATTGTAGAATTGTTTTTACGTTCTAAATACATACTTTGACCGGATTTCATACAAACAAATGATATCAAAAAATATTATGAGACATTTAGATTAAGATTAGAATGTGTAATTATCGAGAAAAATCGATTCTCATGATGACAGTATATTTGCTATCATATACTACATATAACCATAGACGTAGAATATATAGACTGCGCGTTTGGCTGAAAAGACGTCTTCATGGTTGACAGAGACAACATACTTTGAACAGTAACTCTTTCTCTGTCTATCAATGTCTGTGATGGGATCAGGGCCTACTGTTTCACACTACCTAACCTGCCATCACCCCTTTATCTCTTTCACTCTTCTTCACTCCCACTATTTTTCTATCCCCACTTTTCCACTACTATTCTATCAATCAGCGAAGACTTCTTTTTCTCCCACTATTTTGCTAGACAAAGATAAGGCTACTGTTCAACACCAGCTGTCTCTCTCAACGTTGAAGACATTTTCTTAACATGGCAAAGGTAGAGAACGCGCAGTCTATACATTCTACGTCTATGCATATATACGTCTATGCGATTCGATTAATCATAAATGCGTGCAATTGCGGTTAATCGATATCTCGACTAAAGCGAATTGCGTGTGACTCGAACGGAATTCAGTGATCTCTCCGCTGAAGACTTTGAACTGCTAACGCGAAAAAGTGTGTTTCCATATGAATATGTGGACAGCATCGACAAATTGTTGGAAACAAGTCTACCACCGCGCGAGGCGTTTTACTGTTCGCTGACCGGTGAGATTGTGACAGAGAGCGAGTACGCGCACGCGACGAATGTATAGCAACGATTCAACATCGAAAATCTGGGATCGTACAGCGACTTGTATCTAAAAACAGACTTACTTTTGCTGGCCGATGTATTCGAAAACTTTCGTCGCGAGTGCCTCGCGAGTTACGGACTGGATCCCGCGCATTACTACACGCTACCAGGATATACATGGAACGCCATGTTGAAGTACACTCGTGTGACGTTCGAGCTGCTGACTGACATCGACATGGTGATGTTCGTGGAACGCGGCATACGCGGCGGTCTGAGTCAATGTTCGAACAGATACGCTCGTGCAAACAACAGGTACGCGCGTTTGCACGATCCATCCAAACCGTTGTCGTATCTAATGTATTACGACGTGAACAATCTCTACGGATGGGCGATGTGTCAACCGCTTCCATATGGTAACTTTGCATGGGTGGAGAACGCGTACGAGTTCAATGTAACAACGGTCGCGGCGGACAGCGACGTTGGCTACATACTCGAGGTCGATTTGACGTATCCGAAAGAACTGCACGACGCGCACAGCGATCTACCCTTTTGTCCGACGCGCGAAGAGCCGCCCGGTAAACATGGAAAGAATCACGTCAAACTGCTCGCTACGGTGTTCAACAAAAAGCGCTACGTGATTCACTACCTCAACCTACCGCAGCAGTGTCTACGACACGGGCTTCGCCTGACGCGAATATATCGGGTGCTACGGTTCTCGCAATCGCCTTGACTGCGCGGATAAATCGAACTCAATACCCGATTCCGCGCGAACGCAACCAACGAGTTTGCGAAGAACCTTTATAAACTTATGAACAACGCGGTGTTTGGCAAGACGATGGAGAACGTGCGCAAGTACATCGACGTACGACTCGTTGCACAATGAGAAGGACGATGCGGTGCGGAGGCGCTCATTGCAAAACCAAACTTCCACAGCCGCAGCGTGTTCGCTGAGGATCTGGTGGCCATAGAACTGCGTCGTCTGGAAGTGTTATTCAACAAACCGTTGTACGTCGGTATGTGCATACTCGACATATCGAAGACTTGTTTTTACAAATTCCATTATGACTACATGGCACCGTTGTACGGTTACGATTGCAAGATTCTCTACACCGATACCGACAGTTTGATATACCACATAAAGTGCGAGAATGTGTACGAGGATATGAAGCGCGATATCGCTCGCTTCGATACGAGCGACTATCCAGCGGACAATTCATACAACATGCCTCGCGCGAACAAGAAGATACCGGGGCTTATGAAGGATGAGAACAACGGTGCTGTTATGACGGAGTTTGTGGGTTTGCACGCAAAGATGTACGCGACTCGAATGGGCGACAGCAAGTTCACGAAGAAGGTGAAGAGTGTGAAGAAGAGCGTTGTCGCGAGAACGATCACCTTCGACGACTACGTTCGGTGTCTGCGGGACGCAACTAAACTAACGCGACAGCAGTCGTGCATACGATCTCAGCTGCATGAGGTGTTTACCGTTTCAAAACGGAAGCTCGCTCTGAGCCCGCACGACGACAAGCGGTGCATCGTCCATGGAGCGACCGAAACCTTACCGTGGGATCACTACAAGATCGCTAACTAAAGTAAATTAGGTTGCGTTGAGAATATAATAATACAGAATAAAGTTCTTATATGTAAGTGTATTTGTTTTATTGTATATAGCAAAAATACATGTAAGACTAAAGTAATTATATGTAATTGTATTATAAATATATATAAGAATAAAAGAGAGAGATTACACATAGCATAATATTAGACCACATTGTTTTTTATTTATTCATGAATTGTGCGAACTGTCCAGTCTCAACCACTTGACCAACACCTCGTTGCCCCGGCAACGCAGAACCTTTTCCACAAGATACACGTCCGGATGTTTAACCGCATGCAACTTGTATTCGTAGAATCCACCAGCCATAAGTTCGCCGCGGTAATCCTCGAGCAGATAAGTCGCTGGCGAAGTTTGTTGCACCTTTTTAATGCGGAACACCTCGGTGGTCCAGTGTAACCTTTGGCAAAGACAGTTTTGTACTTGCTCACGCGCACAGGATCACCGACTCTGAATCGCGCCGGTCCGGCGATCTTAACGTTGCTGTACACAGTGCGCAGGAGTCGCTCGCTCGAAGCCGGCATTACGTCGATCGGTTGCGCGCCGATGGTGCGATGCTTGCGCGCGTTGTACTCTGTTACAAGTCGCTGCAGGTCGTCGATCCAGCGATACGATATCCGTTTAGTGTAAACATCTTCCACATGTTGTTCTTGAGCGTGCGATTGAAACGTTTAACCACCGACGCTTTCATAACGGAGTATGTGGAGTAGTGATTGACGCCATGACAATGCATCAGATTTTCCACATTCGCGTTGTAGAACTCCTTTCCTCGATCGGTCTGCACATTCGTTGGCAGTCAACCGTCGGCGCGAAAGATTTTCGCGAACGCCCCAGCGACCTCTTTGCCGCTCTTGCTCTTAAGCGGTAACACCCACGCGCACTTGCTCAACACATCGATGACTGTGAGAATGTAGTTGTGATCTTTGTTCTGACGAACCTAAGGACGCATCTCGATCAGCTTGCCACAGATCGTCGTAACCGCGCACAACGACTCGCCTGCGCGGAAAGTTTCATCTCGCGGGGGCGTGCAGCTTCTCTGCCAGCTCTCTCGTCTCGACACTCATGTCGATTGTGACTGTTCGTCTTGTCGCGCTGATTCTTGCACAGTCTTACGCAGGTTACTCACGTCAGTGTTGAGCTCATATAAAGGTCCACATATTGCGTGTGTTGCAAGCGAGCGATCTGCATATGAATAAAGTCTTGAGTCGGAACTGCGCTGAGCAACAAGTCGCTTACGTTTGTTTGCAGAGACTTAATCATTTTTTTTTTCAGTTCCGTGAGCGAATCCTCTAACTGCACTAATCGATCATACACGTTTCTTTGCAGAGTCTCAATCGCCTCTCCCACTTCTTTGCGACATTGCTCTAGATCTTTTGTTAAGTCTTCTATCTCGCGCGGATTCGCACCCCGCGGTTTCGTCTCCAGCTGCAACAATCGGTCGTATACGTTTGTTCGCAGATGCTCAACGGCCTCGCTCAGTTCTTTGCTTGACTGCTCTTCGTATTTTTTAAGATCGTCAAACTCGCGGTGATCGACGAAATGTTTCGCGCTTTTCTCCAAGCTCGACAACCGCTTTTTCGTTGCCTCAGCGCGCGACAACGCAGTCGCGGAGCTATCTCGCAGATTATCTACAGTTTCCGTAACTTTCGCTATGGAGTTCGTCGTAGTGGTCGAGAGCGCGTCCACGTTTGCGCCCAGGATATCTGCGGCGTCGGAATTGTTTTGCGGTTTCGTCAAACGAGTTATCGCGCGCTTCTTTGCATCGTATTCGGTCGACGATGACGCGGATAAACAGAGAGCGTTGTTGCGCACGTAATTGCGCAAATTAGTTATTTGAAAACGTTCTCCACCATTATAGACATAACCGCGACGTTGCAACAGCAAACCGAACTTGTTGACGCTCACCGCGCGCAAACGAAACTGTCCACGTTCGTTGAGCAACGGTTCAATTTATAATTACTCCCGCCTCGCGAAGCTCCTCAAAAATGGATAAAAACTCGTTGTCGTGCAAGTCGTTTCCCGCGCAACGAGACGCTCTAATCTAAGACGATCCACGAGTTTGTTGGGATCGTCCCAGTAAACGTAATCTATCGCGTTGTTGGTCATTTTCATGGCGATCGGACGCAATATATATTGTTACGCGGCGGACACCGAGTGCGTGAGCCGCGTGAACGGCGTGCGCTCAGCGTGATTGTTCGTTGCTGAGCGACAGAGTTGGTGTTGTAGAGAGACGTATCGCGGACGCGAAGCTGTCACGACGCGTTACAGACGATCCTGCAATTTCTGTAATAATTCGTAGTTTAATAAAGTGTTGTTAAGATAACTCACGTCTTCTCATTCCCGCGGTCGTGTGCGCGAATCGCGGAGATCGGCAACGAGACAGAACCGCGAGCGTAACAATTTGAGGGCTCGTCCGGGATCGCGAGCGGACGGCGAGAAGAAGCGGGTAACGTGAGAGAAAAATCTGTGGGACAAACTTCTGGAATAGAGACACGCGCCGTGAGTGCCTCGAGGCGAGGAGGGAACGCGATGGACATCGATGTGGAAAGCGACGCGTCTGCGGCAGCAAAGAGCGGGCGAGGGGAAGCGGCGGTGGAGTCCGTGGTTCTGCAGTCTGCTCTTAAAGAGATACGCGAGCTGCGAGAGGAGCGGCAGCGAGAACGAGAGCTGTTTCGGCGGCGGGAGGACGAATTCGGAAACTTCGGCAACGAGAGCAGGAGCTTCGGCGCCTGGAGGAGCGACTACAACAAGGAATCACAGGCGAGTCGTTAACAAACTTATCTTCTGGTCGAACAGGCGAGCTAACGGGGGTAAAAATTAAGTCGGACACATTCGATGGAAACGTTCCATGGCGCGAGTTCTTCGCGCAGTTTGGAGCTGGTCGCGCGAACGGATAGAGCGACGCGGCAAAGGCCACGGTTCTCGCTACCAGCTTGAGAGGGGGGCCGTTCGGTCTTAGAAGAACTGGAGGAGAACTTTAGCTTCCGAGAAATCTGTTCAAAATTGGAGTTGCGTTACGGCGAGCGAGGAATGTCCCAAAATTATTCCACATAATTTACAAACCGGAAGCAGAAAGGAGGGGAAGATTTTGCTGCACTCGGGGCGAATCTGGAGCGACTGGCTCGTCTAGCCTATCCGGAGTGTGCGTACGAGGTCCGGAAAAAGATCGCGTGCGCGCAGTTCGTCGTCGCGCTCTCCGATAGGTTCATAAAGCGGACCCTACAGTTGGAGAATGTGTCGTCGCTGAAGGTCACGGTTGAGCGGGCAAGGACGGTGAAAATCATACAAGAAGGCAGCTCCGAAGAGAGTGATGATAAGGGACGCGACGGGAAGGGCTTTAAGCGTTTTTCTCCTTATAGCTGGAAAAGGGGGGAGACGGAGGACAAGCGTGAGGAGAAAGGGAAAGTTATTGCAAAAAGGGATAACAAAGAGAAGGAATGCTGGAAGTGCGGGAAAAAGGGGCACTTCCGGTATGAGTGTCCGACAAATTCTTCCCGGGAAAACAAGGATTAGTCGACTTCGCCGAGGTGAGCTCGGCTAGGAGGAGAAACGCCCCGGAAATGAAACGTTTTGTTCAAAAGTTCGGGAGAAGGAAAGATTTGTTTGTTTTAAGCGGAAAGTTAAATGGCAGAATTTGCCGTTTTAAACTTGATACGGGCTCCGACGTGTCTATTGTAAAATCGAAGTTAATTGAGGGATCTCGGTGTCAGAGGTTGTCGGGAAGACAAAGGTTAAGATACCCGACGGGGGAGGATGTTCCGATTAATTCTAAATGTGAGGCTCGAATAGTGTTAGAAGGGATTTCTCTTAGCATGTCTTTCTATGTAGCAGATATGTTTGACGATTGTATTTTATGAGTGGACTTCTTCAGAAAAGTGGGAGAGGAGAGGACTCGGAAAATATTACTTGGTTTCCGTTTTTCTTCACATGAGTCAAAGAAGGTTTGTTGTCAGGTGACCAAGGAGGTCGGGGATATTCCGTCGGGCTTGAGAGAGCTCTTTGAGCGGGACTCCGTTGGCCTTAATGAGGCGCAGAAGAGTGTTTTCGCTGGTTTCTTAAACGAATTCCAGGACATCTTTACCGAACAGATCGTGGCCGGTAATTGTGAGGTTCTGCAACATGAGATAAGTCTACAGGATCCTCATCCTATTAAACAGACTCCGAGGAGAGTGCCGCTAGGCATGCGGTCAAAGGTGGAACAGATTCTTCGAGAAATGAGAGAGCAGGGGGTCATTGAGGAATCTTTTGGTCCTTGGGTTTCCCCGGCAGTTATGGTAAAGAAGAAAGATGGGTCTTTGAGGTTCTGCGTAAACTACCAAAAATTAAACGCGGTTACGGTAAAAATTTCTTATCCTCTACCTAGGGTTGATGATCTTCTGGACCAACTATCGGGCAATACGTGGTTTTCCACCTTAGATATGAGGAATGGTTATTGGCAGATTAAAATTCGCAAAGAGGATTGAGAAAAAACTGCCTTTTCGGTAGGGAACGGGTTGTGGCAATTTACCGTGATGCCTTTTGGATTATATAACGCCCCAGCCACTTTTGAGCGTTTGATGGAGAGGGTTTTGCGGCAGTTGCTGTCCAAGATTTGTTTAGTTTATTTAGATGACGTTATTGTTTTTGGAAAATCTTTTGAGGAGATGGTAGTCAATTTTAGAAAAGTATTTCAGAAATTCAGGGAGGCAAATTTAAAGTTGAATCCAAAGAAGTGTACTCTTTTTGGGAGGCAAGTTAAGTACTTAGAGCATGTGGTTTCGGCCGAAGGAGTTTTGACGGACCCGGAAAGGACTAAGGCGGTTTCGGAGTGGCCAGTTCCACGGAATAAAAAGCAGGTTTGCAGTTTTTTGAGGTTCTGCTCCTATTATCGGAAATTTGTGAGAGGGTTTTCTTTGATAGCAAAGCCGTTGTATACTTTAACGGAAGATAATACAAAATTTGTTTGGTCTGACCGATGTCAGGAAGCGTTCTTGCGTCTGAAGCAAATGTTAGCTTCTCTTCCGGTGCTTTCGTTTCCGTCGGAGAGCGGGCAGTTAATTTTGGACACTGATGCATCTGGACATGGGATTGGTGCGGTTCTTTCACAAGTACAACAGGGAACCGAGAAGGTCTTGGCGTATTATAGCCGAGTTCTTAATAGGACTGAGAGAAATTATTGTGTAACTGGGAAGGAACTCTTAGCGGTTGTTGACTCGGTGAAGTCTTTCCACCACTATCTCTACGGGCGAGAGTTTTTGGTTCGAACCGATCACGCTTCGTTGAGGTGGCTGATGTCTTTTAAAGATTTGGAAGGGCAGTTGGACCGGTGGGCGGAGAGGCTTCAACAATATAATTTGGACATTTAGCATCGTAGCGGGAAGTTACACAAAAATGCGAACGGTCTGTCTAGGCGGCCTTGTATAGAGTCTAGGTGCAAATACTGCTTAAGAGTGGAAGAAAGAGAGGCAGTGGAAAAAGAAAAGTGTATAGCGCGGATAGTTCTTGCAGGGAATGGAATGGTGGAGTGGCGTAGGGAGCAGCTAGGGGATCTGGAAATTTCTTTAATTTTACGGGGGAAAAAGGCAGGTAATTGTCCTTTGTGGAAGGAAGTCTCGGCAAGGGGTCCTTCTTCAAGGGTCTACTGGTCTTATTGGGATGCCTTAGTTGTTCAAGATGGTATTCTTCATAAAAGGTGGGAGGCGCCAAATTTGAAAACCAGTTTCCTTCAGGTGATCGTTCCTCGGAAGCTGTGCAAACAGATCTTAGAGGTGGCGCATGATGCTCTTACGGGGGGACATTTTGGTATCAACAAGACGTTGGAGAAGATACGAAAACGATTCTATTGGGCAACTTGCAAGAAGGATGTAGAGAACTGGTGTAAGTCTTGTAAAGTGTGTGTGGCCAAAAGAAGTCCTTCGGACAAGAGAAGGTCGTTGCAAGTTTACAACTCAAGAGCTTCTTTCGAGAGGTTGCAAATGGATATTCTTGGACCTTTTCCGACGTCGTCTGCGGGAAACAAGTATCTTTTAGTGATAATGAATTGTTTCACCAAGTGGGTAGAGGTGTTTCTTCTAAAGAATTTTCGGCCAGCGACTGTAGCGGAAGTATTTGTAAATTAGATAATTTCGAAATACGGAGTTCCGCTGGAATTACACACAGATCAGAGGAAGAATTTTGAATCTCGTCTTTTTTTAGAGCTGGCGTGGATTTTAGGCATTAAGAAAACAAGGACAACTGCTCTCCATCCGCAGTCTGATGGACAGGTGGAAAGACAGCATCGAACGATTACTCAGTATTTGTCTAAATTTGTAGAGGAAAGTCAGAGAGATTGAGATCGTTGGATTCCCATGTTTCTTTTAGCTTATCTTCCAGGCATGAGACAACGGGAGCGACTCCTGCGGAATTATGTTTCGGACGAGAGCTTTGTCTTTCTTTGGATTTGCTTCGAGGAACGCCCCCGAATGGTTATTTAGAAATATCGGAAAGTTATGCCTAGAAACTGCGTGAAAAACTTGATGAGGTTCACCAGGAGGTTAGAGAACGTTTGGAGTTAAGGTTTGATAGGGTGAAAATGCGATACGATCGAAAGACTAGGCATACTCTTTTTGAGGTAGGTCAGAAGGTGTGGTTTTTCAATCCGCGTCAAAGTATAGGGAAAGCCCCAAAATTACAAAGAAGTTGGGAGGGTTCTTTTGAAGTCACGAGGAAATTAAGTGATGTTGTTTATTGTATCCGTCGTTCGCCGAGACACAAAACTGAAGTAGTGCACGCGATTAGATTAACCTCGTTTTGTGAGAGATGGGAGCACGCGTCGGGGCTACACCCGGAAAATTAAGAAAAAAAAGGGAAATCGTTGAATTAAAATAAAAAAATATTTAGAATTAATTTAAAAGAAAAAGTTTTGTTTGTTTTTCTTTTCAGGGTCTATTCCTTCCTTTCCCTTCCTTTTTCCTGCTTTATCGAGGACGTCGGAAGGTGGCGACGTCGTGTCACTCCGCGCCGTTTGAAAATTAAGAGGAAAGAAAATCATCACGTTTAGCTTTATTATATTAGGGAAGACCGCCTAGCCTCCGGTTTTTGATCCGTGTTTTTCCCGGGGGACAAAGGGCAAATGCCGATGCGGGGACCTGGGGAGTCCTTAGGGACGTTGGGCCTACGGGAACTTTTCTTCCCTCTCCCTTGTCTGAAGAGAATTAAGAAGAAAGGAGAAAGAGACGTGTGAGTTCGACGTTGTGTTTGCTTACTCTAGATAGGAGTTTAGAGAAGAACAAGAAAATTCGTCGGGACTCTGGAAACGTCAAATGCTGGTGTCAATTGGATTGAAGTTTGAAGCTTGATCCTGGAGTTGACGGAAGCCAGCGCACTAATTGTCGGGACGACAATTCTTGAAGAGGAGGGGCAGCGGACACCGAGTGCGTGAGCCGCGTGAACGGCGTGCGCTCAGCGCGATTGTTCGTTGCCGGGCGACAGAGTTGTTGTTGTGGAGAGACGTATCGCGGACGCGAAGCTGTCACAACGCGTTACAGACGATCCTGCAATTTCTGTAATAATTCGTAGTTTAATAAAGTGTTGTTAAGATAACTCACGTCTTCTCATTCCCGCGGTCGTGTGTGCGAATCGCGGAGATCGGCGACGGGACAGAACTGCTACCGCGACCTTGTACCAATATACAAAGTCATCGAAAAGTAACGAACTCCCCGAATATTTTTAGTTAGAATGCATTTTGGAGAAAATGTCTAATAGCAAAGTTGTATGGTTTCAAGCGAGGAGTAAGATGATGATCTTGACTTTGATCTTGATTATGTCCTTTAAGGTCATTTCAAGGTCAAACTTATTTTTGTAAATAGAACTCCCTACATGTTATTGCATATTTTTATAGCTTATCTCGAGAGCTTTCCAAAACACTATAATAAAACATTATTTCATTAAGTACTTTTTGAGTTATATCTTGTCAGTATATGCAGATATCTCAAAGAGAAATAAAATCATAACAGGTCTGCCACTTGCAAGCAAAAATGACGTATCAAAAAATCCAAAATAATCTGGTTATCGTTTGTTAGTGCCAAATATAATAGATGTGATTCTGCAAATTGTTTATTACGGTAATCGTTTATTTACGGTACAGTAGAAAAAATATAGTCGATTTTTACCAATTATCTATTTGTCGTCAATTTTATCGACATGTATGTATATACTTGCTATCAACTGCAATACTTTTATGTATTGTATACCAACAAAATTTATCGTGTCTTTGTGCGTTAACAGTTTTGGCAGGACCAAAACATGTTTTTCTATTACGGTCTCTCAGCAAACATTCTCTGTTTGTCAAGTTTGCGCATTCAAAAATTATTTGCAGAGTACATAAAAATTAGTTTGCTTACATTGACCTACTTGTAAACAAAGCGTAAAATAAAGTAGAGTAGGAAATATTTTTGGTGGTATCTTAGCATCGTTAAAGAATAAAACAAAAACACAAGATATTTAAAACATTTAAGAATTATCTTGTGAACGTTTTGTTATGTATCAATTTTGTGTTATACAGTAGCTAATAATAAAAAAAAAAAAAAGAAAATACTCACTGTTGTGGATGCGCTGGAGCTTCTATGTTTGATCGGACTAGCTTGACGGTTCAAAATGGATGCGGTCGGCTGTGAAATTGATGGCTCCACGTTAAAACGACAATGTCCATGCAGATGGAGTTGCGCTCTTATCTCCTCCATCACGATATTGCGTGCAGCACAAAATATTTGGTAATATACCTGCGACATAATTAACGAATTTTAATTTGTATCGAATTGTGTTTGTTTCAATGTTTTGTTTCTATAAAAAATTATAATCTTGCTAATAAGTTAGATTCTGATGTGTTAAAGTTAGTGTTAGGATTTTCTCAAGAAAAGTGACAAGTTATGTAGTCCAATGCAGTTAATCAATATTAATTTCAGTATCAATGTCAGTATCGATTTCTTAGACATCGTTAAAAATTGATGAACTACCAATGTTAAATTTGAAATAAACGCTATGTAGAGCCCGTGCAGGATGTTGTGAAGGAATAAATGTAATTTAAGTTGTGTCAAGACGTTTTGACTATAATTTTAGTCCTTATCAATTGTTTTTGTTGACAATGTTAATACAAGTGTTAATTTTGAAAGATTATGGATTAACGCATTTGAAATAATATAATTACATACCATGGTAGGGGAGGGAAGGATTAATTGTAACAAAAAATTTTTGGCCATTAATATCTTTTTAGTTTTGTAAATTATAATTGTGAAATTGAGTGAGATAAAACTTTAACATGTACTTTAAGATTTTTACTAGTTAAAATAATCATAAACTAAAGTGTAGTAATTAAAATATATATCATTATTATGCTGATTAGTCAAGTGTTACAATTGACCCCAGCGATGGGGAAAATTGTAACAGTAATAGGGGTCAATTATAACAAAGTTGTAGATACATTTTACATAAAAAACATACATTTATTTTATGAATATCTAAAACAAATATATATGACAGAAATATGTAAGGCCGATACGAGCATTCGCAGGATGTTTGTGCGGGAACTAAGCGTGTACATATATATATATATATACATGTAACGAATTATACTTGCAAATTTTTACAAGTTTTTTTCGCAATATTTTAAAAATTAGTTAGGGGAGTATCCGGGGTTTTTCATATGTGAGATGCAAATCTAGCATCCCGTATGATTTTAAGAATTGATATTTCAATTCAAAAAATACTTGTAAAAATTTGCAAGTATAATTCGTTACATGTATATATATATATATATATATGTACACGCTTAGTTCCCGCACAAACATCCTGCGAATGCTCGTATCGGCCTTACATATTTCTGTTGCCTATTTCACGAGCGTCAAATCTTTTCAAATATATATGGTTTATATTCTCAACAACAGTTATATAGTTTATAACTATTATAAATACATAATAATATGTATTACAGTTATCATAACAAATACATATATTTATTTTTAATAAATAGAATATTAATTTGTATTTTTCTTTTTTTTATTTTTTTTATTTTGTTTTATCAATTTACTCTTCTTTGAACAATCTAAATCTAAAGTCTTTGGTCGTTTTCTTTTGTTTTTTTCTTTTATTTATTTTTCTACAATTTGTTTGCACGCTGCTTCATATGTTGCAGAGGAAATTTTACCTCGATTACTTTTTTTTTATCTTATTCGAGGTATCTTTCATTGATGTCTATAAAAACATGATTTATATAAATAAGTTATATAACATATTAAGCAAATATTAATCCTACAGTTTTTTACTTACCACAGCTATCTGATTATTACATATAACTCACTTAATACACTTAATAATATAGAATTTTAATGTTGATCATTGCACATGTTTTATCACATCACAGGATTTTTAGAGTGAATAGGTTAGGTTACACATCGCACGCGCAGACTACTGCGTCGAACGCAATACAAATGTTACAATTGACCCTGAGAGCGCTGTTACAATTGACCCCTACTGATCATTTTTTGTAAATATATATATTGAATACAACTTGCAAAATAACTTACATTAAAAAGCGCTGAATATCGTTTATAACAAATGTATCAAAGTATAAGAAAAAGTTTTTTATTATTATGTGCACAATATAAAATGTTATTGATAATTTCCTGCAGTGCGGGAAAAACGGTTTTATGCCAAGAAAAGTGAATAACTTTATTATAATAAATTTAAGTTAACATAAAAATTCAGAATTATCGTCAACTTAAGAACTCAAATAGGGAAACATAAATAAAAAAAATTTGTTTTAAACTTTATGGTATTTTTTTATTAACTGTTACAAGTGCCCCGTGTTACAATTGACCCCCCTCTCCCCTACATTACAAATTATTTACGCTCTAAGTTGTCACAATTATAATACTTGTGTTATAAGTTAAAATATAATGAAATTAAGATCATATCACTCATCACTATCATTATTGATCTAACAATCGAGTATCTTAGTATGTTATGCCTATATGAACGCAAGTTAGATACTGAGTCTATTAAGAATAGGTATAGAAAAATAATATAACAAGGTCTGTTTTNGAGCTTTAATGGATCTTAAAGATTTATTTATAAACAAAACGCAAATAAAATTTAGAATTACAAATGACAAACGTTTCGGCCCTTACTTGAGCCCTCTTCAGTGTACAAAGGTAAATATAAATATAAATAGAAGTAATCACGTCATATCACAAAAGTTCGCAAGAAGATGGAAATTGAAAAGAAAAGATGATAGATCTTACATTAGAAGTCCATGGTAGGTTGTATAATGTTTGACTTCCTGAAATTCAGATCTATCCAGTCCTTGAGAAGACGTGTAATATTATCACCAAACATAGAACGTAATGTTTGGAGATCAAAATTATAATGGTGTATAGAACGATATGTACGCATTATTCGACCAGCGTATTAAAACGTAAAATATATATTAATTATACAATTCGCTCGCAATATTAACAATAAGTATAGAAAAATAATATAACAAGGTCTGTTTTNGAGCTTTAATGGATCTTAAAGATTTATTTATAAACAAAACGCAAATAAAATTTAGAATTACAAATGACAAACGTTTCGGCCTTTACTTGTGAGCCCTCTTCAGAATACTTATATTTATATTTACCTTTGTACGCTGAAGAGGGCTCAAGTAAGGGCCGAAACGTTTGTCATTTGTAATTTTAAATTTTATTTGCGTTTTGTTTATAAATAAATCTTTAAGATCCATTAAAGCTCGAAAACAGACCTTGTTATATTATTTTTCTATACTTATTGTTAATATTGCGAGCAAATTGTATAATTAATATTAAGAATAGCTTGGATTCGACGCGAGACACATCTCCCCCTACCATTAATATTATATTTTATCTAGAATAGGTATGTATGTAAAGATTCGGTGTCTCTCATCAAATTCAATCCATGCTGCTATTTTTTTGATAAATAACATTTGGGAAGTCTGACGTTTAAAATAATTTCTCTCAGTATCCAAGATTTTAACTGAATTCCAATTAAAACTATGACCTGTCTCAAAGCTGTGTTTCACTATAACCGAAGAATCTATTAGTCTTTTATTAACATAATTGGAATGTTCTTTAATTCGAGTTGACAATTGTCGTTTAGTTTGTCCCACATAGGAAGACTCGCAATGTAAACATTCAATCCGATAGACGACATTTTTTTGTTTGTTTAAAAGAACAAAATCTTTATGGATTTTAATAAATTTAGATAGTTGGTTTAAATTGCGGTAAGTAGGTTTTATTATTTTGTTGTTGATTTTAATGTGGTCGTAGCTGTTGTTACTCTGTTGAATGTATAGAAATACGAAATAGAGGTGTTCTACATTGTTATCCTTCCATGTGTTATCTACATTATGTTTGTTTAATTTGGTTAAAAACAATACTCTCAATCTATCTTTTATTGTGTTGAAAATTAAATGTATCGAATAATTGTTGTTAATTAAAATGTTGATTATGAATCGTAAGGTTTTGTTGTAAAATTGAGGTTCTGATAAAAATATAGCTCTATCAACCAAGGAATAAATAGTGCCTTTTTTATGACTGATAAGGTTCTGTGAGTAATAATGTAAATATCTACCTGAATAAGTTGGTTTGCGGTACCAATCGCAAAGAATTTACTATTTTCTATTATGATTGTGATATTTAGATAATTGAGAGAATTGTCCTTCTGTATTTCGCATGTAAATTGGAACTTGTAGTGGAACGAGTTGATGAACTACATTTAAAGTTTTTTAATTTTACTTACAATTAGTTGAAATCTATATTCTGAAATGTAAATAAACGTTATATTCGAGATAGTTTACTGTGCTTCATGCTATAGAAATGATACGCATATCATCAGACATACTACTTACAGAACGATAGAATTTTGCACAACCGATATTGCAGCGTACGAACGAGTTAACGAACGGATACATGTAATATATATCATTAGATTTCTAACAATTTTTCATTGAGATTATATTGTATACTAAATTCCATTACTCTCTACCTACGTGAAAGTACATATATTGTTTGTGCTTATTAATGTAAATGGATATTAATGTTATAGATATTATAATAAAATCACACACTTTGCGCACATACTTAACGCGAGGCACTACCGTGCTTCTTGATACACATCTGTACTGCGTTCAATTTGAGAAGAGAAACCGGATGAGCAAAAATTTCACGCACTTCCCTTATTAAAAAAATCGTTTTACAGCCTTGGCTGTCAAGTGTTCCACAAACAATAATCCCGCATACAACGCTATTCTCTACGCTACTTTGCCCGCTTTTCTTTCCCTATGCGCAGTAAAATTTTCTTCTCAAATTGAACGCAATACATATGTGCACAAAAGTGTTGTCACGTGGCGGCGACAAGAAGAAGAGCACGTTCTATTGACAAAATCCATGTCCCAAGACGTGGACGAAAAAGTGAACATAGGTTTTCGGGATTTCAGATTTTGCACCGAGATTTCTTCGTAGAGAAGAAACGGAAGAAAAAAACCGCGAGATACTTTTTTTCGTGCCTTGATCTTACTTTTCTATTGAGTCTAGGCCGAACTCAATCAGTTTAGCCATTCTTGAGATCTGAAAATCTCGAAACGCATAAACGGGCCATTCTCGTGTATAAGAGGCACGGAGTACCTTGCGCAGCGCGCGCGCACTTCGTTTGCGCATATACTTGGCGCGAGGCACTACCGTGCCTCTTGATTTTTCTTTTTCCACATAATCGAGAATAAAATTTTTTGCAAACATCATGCTCGCGGCTAAACAAAACTACAATTCCGATAAAAGTACAGAACCGAGAAATACTATTACTTCGACAATATAACGAATCTTAAATGCGTAGAACGAATAAATCACGGCCATCCTTGTTACGCATGAACATGTTTTCTCGATTGACGTCAAACAAAAAACATCTCGGCAGTCCAAATGCATTTTTTACATATCACGTATTAAAATTTACCCATGGAGATAAAGGAAGGAGCATTAAGGGATATTATAAGCGCGGGGAGTGAAGCCATGGTGCGGGGGGGATTTGACCTCTAAACAACCTTCAGCCATATTTATATGAGCCACTAGTGCTGCTATCTATTTGATGAGAGTGGTATTATTTCAACACATTGAGAGTAGTATTATTTGACGTTCATGCGTATTAATCTGTTAGTGACAGGAAGAAAGTGTACTTAAACCAGAGGAATTAATAAATAAAACTTATATGATTGATCGTATGATCGATAATTATGAATTTGACACTGAAAAGTATATTAATCAAATTTCAGTTGAACACGATCATCCTTATATTGCAGCATTAATTTATAATATTATTAATTTAGATCAATATTCTATAGAAGTCATAAGTTACATAGCTGGATTTATTGTAAGACATTTAATTAAACATACATCATGTGTGATATTTGTGTTAATGTCTTAATTGATATTAATAAATCAAAGAAAATTATACAAATAAAAGATCGTGGAAGTTTAACATATATCCTTCAGAAAGCGTGATAAAAATATGCCTTGAAACAGAAAAGATTATCAGATTTGCTATAAAAGAAAATAATATAACTTTTAGTTCAAAATATTCCGTTCTATATATTACACAAAATGTACTTTTAACTTTAAATATGATTAATATATTTGAAGAATTGATAACTCATTCATATGATCAAAACTTTTTAACATGTCATAGAATAAATTTAATTTAATAAAAGTATTATAATAAAATATGTACAGACAAGATTTTTTTATATTGTAAAACAGAATAATAAAAATATTAATATAAGCAAGAGACACTTTTATAATAAATTAATATTATTTGCAGGGCAGTAAATTATGTTTATAAGTTATTTTTTTCAATTACTTATTTATTTACCTATATTTATTAAATGTTATAAATATCTATAATATAATATCTATAATTAATATTTATTAAATTTTGTTTTTTTTGTTAGTTTTTTAAGTAAATATGTTTATTAGATTTCTTAAAATATCATTCTGGGCATTATTTCATCGAAGTATTGTAAAGTTCTAACAGATGGCAGTACTAGTGGCTCATATAAACATGGCTGCATAGGTTTCACCTTTTTTCGACAACGTTCCCTCCTTTATCTCCATGAAATTACCGTTGAAGCTTAACCTGTTGAAGCTTATTAAGAAACTTTAAGCTGCGTTCCGTTTCACGCATATGCGCGCATTTATCTATACTATACGTGACGTGTACTATAGATACATGCGCGCATATGCGTGAAACGCAACGCAGCTTTACGCAAAAATCGATAAGTTATCACCTTTAAGTCGCTACCACGCAACATCACAGTTAGTTGCAAAATTAATAACTTTTAAACTAAAAGAGATAGAGGAAAACGGCTTGCGTCATAATCCTTAGCGCAACAAACTGCAAAATACCAGCCTAGTTCGAACTTTCTACCTTTAGTTATTAACAATCAATTATTTAAATAATAGAAATTCATCAAACTTTTACCGTGTGGTATTTTGCACCTAACCAATAGGAACTGAGATGTAAAAACTATTTTGCTCTAACTTCTACCGTTCTCGAAATATTCAAGTTGTTAACTTTCACTTTTTGTCATAAATCGCAGAGTAGCTGATTGAAGGTACCTGCAAAATTAGTTTCAAGCTATCTTTTCTGGTTCTCGAGATATCCGCGATTTACGAAAAGGACTATGTATCGTTAAATGTAGAATATTAAAATAAGTCAAATGCGTATATTTGTTATTCATAAGCTTTATTGTAAAACCGCGTTTTCGGGAACTTTCCAATCACCAAATTAACATAGGATAGTATATCTATTTTATATTTAGTATGTTTTATTTTTTATTTTTTATTTTTTATTTAACAAATTTAATAACGAGAGAGTACGCTCGATAATATTTTTTAATGTTTTAAATATTTGTATTATATATATATATATTATTGTATTATATTGTTTTATTATATATCGTCGTGCAACATAGTGCAATCATGCGCGATAGTCAACAGTGTGAACGCGCCTTGAATGCTTGGCAAGCAAGCGCGATTGTGTGTGTGCACAGACTTCTATATACTACACTAGACCGCTAGCTCGCGTGATCTCAGCGTAGAAAATGGCTACAAAATCTATGTACAATGGGGGTAATGTGGAATGCGGGTTTTATTGGTTGATTTTGACGATAAGGAGAGTTCATCCAATCATTGCCTATATACTTATGTACGTGTGACGATGCATGCGCAGATAGCAATTCAGCAGTTCAGCATAGTGAAGGTTATATGGCGGTTGACGGCATAAAGCACACATTAAAAGAAACGAAAACCAATATGCCAAAATATTGTTGTGTTTTTGGCTGCCGAAATAAGGCAGACAAAGAAAACAACCTTACAACTCAATCAGCTGTCAAACATGACGGCCATCTTGCATTCTTCAGTACCCCCATCTTCCCCCTCTATGACGACGTAAGTACATGGATTTTGTAGCCAGCCGTACATAAGAAGCTAGCGGTCTAGTATACTATAAAAGTCTGTGTGTGTGTGCCTGCGCTCTATTTATTATTTTATACACGAAAGTGTTGATCGGCCCAGTGGTCTCGCGGCCTGAGTGCAGGGGCTGCGAATCCGGAGGTTCCGAGTTCGAATCCGCTCACCACCTAAGGATTTTTTCCGGGCCGGTTCCCTTCAACCGAGTTTTTCGATTGATCGGCAAACTAAATTGGGCCTCCAAAGTAATTCGGGTATAATTCCGAGTTAATTTCTCCCTCCCACAAGGCGATCGTAGTCACAACATCCTGAGCACGAGCCCGACACAGATGAGCACGCCCACTGTGAAAGAAGGCCGTGTATCGCGTAGTAGTAGGAACAAAAAAGAACTGCACAATTTGATTTCGAAGGTTGACTACGGAGGTAGTACCCTATACATACTCCTCCATGATATTGATATTGGAATACTGTGACTAAGCCTAAAAAAAAACACTTGATTTCGTTAAAGAATTGTAAGCCTACTAGGACAAGAGTCCTCTGGCAATATATATACTTACTAATAAAAAAAAAAAAAAAAAAAAAAAACACGAAAGTGTTGCCACATAGCGGCCAAACGAGGCAAATTACGAACTACCATTACNCACGCTGGTGGCTGACAAAATTCGATGTCCGACGACAACATGAACGTTTCTTAAATTTATGTAAACCTAGTTTTTCGGGATCGGATTTATTATACTGTTACGTCCTGAGATCTCCACGGTGCCCTTTTCCTTGCAACGTGACGCGCCGACATACAATAAATTCCTTTTTTTTAAGAAACAATAAATAACACGAACGGACTCGGACTTTGACGCGATAGGCGCGCAATAGAAATCGTATCGACGCCCGAAAACAATAAACCGAGCCTAGCAACAATCCTAAAAATTCCTTCGTAGACAATAGCAAACGGAAATTTTTATTATTGTTTAAACATCCCGAGCAACTTTCCAAATAAACCCGGTTATCTCCGGGTCAAAGAAATACATCCTATAAAACTTAGGGCAGCCGGCGCAAGTAAAGATCCGTCGCCACGAGCAATTACATAAAAAAGGTTTATCACTCAATAAATATCGAAGGGTCTATGCGGCGCGATCGAAAAGACAACACTCTCCCTTTTTCCTTCTCCGAAAAATCGGACGAGGCGATCGAAGCGAGAGATCGTCGCCGATTGGCGATCTCGCAAGTCGCCCGACCGACTAATTAACAAATAGGAACCAGCAAAGCTCAACTGAGTTCCCGATTGGGAGAGTCCTCGCTTACTCAAAATGGTATATAAGCCAGGGCTCTCGGAATCGGAACCGGAGAAAAAGAACCGCGCCGCGTGTCTAGAGGCAGTTAGAGCCGCAGATTTTAGAACTGCCACAGCGAATGAGTGAGTGACAGTGAGTGCAGAATGTGAGATCCAAGAGTGAACTACTGCGCCGCAACAGCCTAGAACCTTTTATCACGGGTCCGCAGTAAGTAGTCAGTCCATTCACAAATTTTAATCGGAGGTTCCACCACAGCATATTATTTTGTTTCTCCGCAACCAACTCCCTTTGACCACTTTCGCCGGGAGAGCAGTTCGCGACTCCAGTCGTGAATAGCACCCGACCGAGAAGTCAATTCCTCGTTTGACCACCCTCGCCGAGAGAGCAGTTCGCGACTCCAGTCGTGAATAGCACCCGACCGAGAAGTCAATTCCCTTTGACCACTCTCGCCGGGAGAGCAGTTCGCGACTCCAGTCGTGAATAGCGTCCGAATTATTTCTTTTTCCTTCCTAAATCACGGAAACAAACAAAGTCCGCTTATCTCCGAATATCAGTCTTAGAATCATGACACATCCAAATTTATTCCTATCGTTATTTCCATTGAAACCTAAGAAATGAAACAAAACCGAATTTGTCAACTGACATAAGAAAATACATTTCTAAGATGATCTAAGTTGCGTAAATATGGGTTAAAGAGGCTGGCTGTACTAAACACCTCGCATTCCCCTTCTCTTTCACACTTGCACTCTAGCTTATAGATTACTTTGTACAAAACGATTATGCGCTCCGTGATTGTATTAGTTTCAACACACCTGTCTGTTAGTAATTTGCTAAGATTTTGATTTGTTTTTTTTTNAATAAATATAACTACTTTATAATGTGTGGAATCAAACTAAAAAGTTATTCTTTGTTATCCTTCTCTCCGTACAATCCACTCTCACTTCCTCGTTAAAATCGCCAGGTCCCGTCCTTGGTAAATGAGATTTGCGTCTCAGACCTAAAAAGGGACCAACGAGCGAGTGTTCGTTGGACAGAGTAAGATCGGCGTACGCCGTTGACCTGTCGACGAATATAAACAAACTCGCTTGACTCTCTCACAGCGGGACTTCCATGTCCACTGTAAAGAGAGATATGGAAAACGACGCGTTTACTGTTGCGTCACACCACAGCCCGACCGTATCCATGGGCCAGGACGTAACATTACTGGATTAGATAAAACTTGATTCCGCTACCGCGTTTACCGCTTCATAGAACATTAAAGAAAAAATACATCAGCGGAAAATAAATCGTAATAACACAATAACTTTTTTGTATTGTTGAACAAAATCTAGAGAAGAAGAGTCTGTTTTCTGAAAAATCACGAAGTCGATAGGCACGACATAAAAAAATAATACGACATAAAAAAAAGCAACAAAAATCTGTGATATTTAATCATGGAAGCACAAGATAGTTTATACAGCATTTGGCGACTAAGGCTTTCCGCTCATAATTAGTAAAATTATTCATACAGAAAAAACTACATATACAGGGTGTCTGACAACAAACTATAAAGCCGACGTGTGTAGGTAGATCGAGTTATTCTGAACAGAAAAGTTATTTGCTATTTTGAAAAAATCGCAATAGTTATTGAAATATGAATTAATAAATGTGAGCCAATGAGAGCGCGCGGAGCGATGATCGGACTTTATAGGCGTGCACAATTATCAGCTCTACTCCTCGCTCGCCGCTGCTCGCTGCGTACCGCCGAATAGCGCCCGAAGAAACTGAGTCGTTCCGCGCTTGTTTGTTTACTCCGCCTCTCGTTACTAAGACATTACATGAGAGAAGCCATTTTTCTTTTCATCTGATAATCGTGCACGCCTATAGAGTCCGATCATCGCTNNCCGCGCCTTCATTGGTTCACATTTATTAATTCATATCTCAATAAATATTGCGAATTTTGCAAAATGGTATATAACTTTTCTGTTCAGAATGATCCGATCTACCTACACACGTCGGCTTTATAATTCGTTGTCAGACACCCTGTATATGTTATTTGTCAACGTTAAATATTTAGTAAATGTCCAATAGTTTTACGTTTTGAGACGACGTACTGACGCTATCCACGATCGCTATTGCATATTTCCCTTCCGATCAAACAATCAAACGTCAATAAGTCATCAGAAATGGCTACAATCGTTTGATCGTTGCTATTTAGAACTGCGATTGCGTATTACCATTCCGATCAATCGATCAAACATCTATAAGTCGTTAAAGATGACAACGATGGTTGTATTGGTCGCTATTTAGGATCACGATCGCGTAATGCTCTTCCAGTCAAATGATCAAATGTCAGTAAGTCGGCAGGAAAGATGACGATCGGTCGGATATAACACGGTAGATAGAATCACAGATGTGTGTGCACATGGCGTACGCACTATCCCACAGGACCTAACCCTCCCACTTTGTCCGAATCGATTCAAAATTATTGCAGAATTAGAAGCTATTTATGAGCTTTTGAACTCACCAGGTTAAAAATTTTGAGCTCGTTTTGCGGAGCAGAAATTCCAAGTTCTTGAGGGGTGTACGCACTGACAAACCGCTTGTAGACATGATTATGTAGATATCAATGTGCACCATAGATACAGTGCTATTAGACAGAATAGAATAGTGATAACAGTTAAAATGCGACTGTGACTGCTCTCAGTCTTTTCTTTGCTATGACACACAAAATAACACAGATAGATAGAGGTCGATTGTGTATCATGCAATGTAGTGAAAATTATAAAAGTGAGCAAATTTAGTAAAATATTTATGATCTTATTGATTATCAACTAGTAAATTTGCTCACTTTTGTAATTTTCGCTACATTGCATAGATATACAATCGATCCCCTACAAATGCATAAGATCATTTGGACAAATGAGTATTTAGCATAGATTTGTAGTATGCTTCGTAAATCATTATGACGACTTATGCTGATCTTATGCTGTCATTTTGCTTATGGCACTGCTTTTTACAATCAGCTGATTTTCACGGCAATGTAACGCAACGAATAACGAGCGAGTGTACGGCCGCGCGCCAAAATACACTAAAGATTGTTGTTGTTCAAATAATAATGACACAGCGCTATCATTTCCCCACCACCTTGCGGTAGATAGCACGGTGCGTTTTTTTTATAGTGGTTTCCCCGGGAGGCCTAATCCACTTTTATTATGTAATCACGATGCACCGCAAGAAACCGAATACATTAAAGATATGGCACACAGATTGTGGTCCTGAAATTCTCATTGAACATACAAAACTCTTCTTAGAATGTAATGATATGCTTGTTACTAATGCGTTTGCTCTAAATTCAATGTATTGCACGTTACACACTTTTCATAAAAGAATGCGAACTGTACGATCAGAATAACACTCTGCAAAAATTCTAACCGCGAGAAAAACATTTTCTTCATAAAATTTAAAAAATATCAAAGTGTAGTTACAATGGTCAGAAATTTTTCAAGGAAAACGAAACAAGGTCAAGTCTATATTGTTCTTGTTACAACAAACATTTCGATTATTGGTTGTAGTCCTTTTCAATGTAAAACTACAATAATACAATTTTCCTCATAATTTCTTGAGCGATTATAATACTTGCGTTCAGACAACTCTACTGTTGTAGAACAATTGAGTAAATTTTGCTAAACGCACTATGCTCAGTGAACGCTCACTAAGGCTGCATTCAGGAAGCGTGTTATCTGCATTGTTGCATCTTTGTTTTACATCTAATAAGAAAAAAAGATAGAATAATGCAATAGCGCAGATAGCGCGCTTTCCGAACGCAGCCTAAACATGTTCAATGATCAGACGCTATTTTTGTGGGCAGCTTTTAAGTTTACTCATTCACAACGGGTTATGTGATGGCAAATTTTATCGCAGATTTTTAAATTAAAAGAAATATATATAATATATTTTATATATATATAACATGTAACACTAAATAACCGTATTTACGTTGCCTTTTCAACACAACAGAATTCCTGTGCACTTTTCTTCAGAAGCTCACAAAATATTAAACGCGCGCTTTCTAGAAAGATAGATAAATCGTGGTATGCTCAACCTGGCAAGGTTGCCAGATTTAAATGTTTTAGATTGTTTGTATGGAAACATTTAAAAAAATGTAGTAGTATATTCTGTTCAACGAGATAATTCATAGATCTGCGCATACAGAAAGCAAAGTGGGCAAAGTGGGGAGAGTGTAGTGTGCGAAACACCCGCTGGCAGACGTATAATATATAGACTGCGCGTTCTCTACCTTTGCCATGTTAAGAAAATGTCTTCGACGTTGAGAGAGACAGCTAGTGTTGATCAGTAGCCTTATCTTTGTCTAACAAAGTAGTGGGGAAAAAAGAAGTCTTCGCTGATTGATAGATTAGTAGTGGAAAAGTGAGGATGGAAAAATAGTGAGGATGAAGAGGAATGAAAGAGATTAAGGAGTGATGGCAGGTTAGGCGGTATGAAATAGTAGGCCCTGATCCCACTACAGACATTGATAGACAGAAAGAGAGTTATTGTTCAAAGTATGTTGTCTTTGTCAACCGTAAAGATATCTTTTCAGCCAAACGCGCAGTCTATATATTATATATCTGTCTATGCCCGCTGGTAGCTAATGGCAGCTGTACGAGCAGTACAGCATTGTGAAGTGAGAGAATTTTTTAGTAGAAGATGAAGTACATACAAAGCTAATGTTACGGACTTCAATATCATTATGTCAGAAATGGCACCGTTTGACACGCAACATTATTCAAAAAGCTGTACACGCTGAGAAGCAAGACGGCACTTTGAGTAAAGTAGTTTTTGAATTTAATAATGAGAGTAGACTACATTTTCCGAGAAACCACTACAAAACAAAACGCATCATGCTATCTACCGCAAGTGGGAAAATGATAGCGCTGTGTCATTATTATTCAGACAAGAAAACCTTATTATATAGTATTTTTTGTTGTGCGGCCTACTGCATATCGCTCGATGTTCACTGCGTTACATGGCCGTGAGGATTTAAATACGGAAAGCTAATCACGGAAAATAGTGCCACACTATAGGCCATCACACATAGCCGTTGTCATAAGACATATCGTAACTTAATCATAGAATTTTTGAATAATAAGGCTGCCATGTTTGAATATATCGGGTTGGTGGAAAAGTTCTGCGGATTTTTTAATAGATGACACTAGTGTCAGAAAATAATTATCGCGTGTCGTTCAAATGTCAGTCTGCCGCATATATTTTGACAAGTCACACTACGCTTGACATTTGGCAAAAGTGTTTGTTTTGGTCGGACGTGTTTTGCGTGTACGGCATACAACTAAAATGAAGATCAAAAATTGCATTTTCGCCATATTTTGCTGTTTTTATTCCGTAAAGGATATAAAACGGCGGACGCTAAGCGCGAAATATGCGCCATGTATGGTACCTTGGCCTTAAGCGCAGACACATGCGAAAGATGGTTTGCTCGCTTCCGTTCCGGAGAATTTAACCTCCAAGATGCACCACGCTCTGGACGGCCAAATTCTGTTGACGACGANCAACTCCTGGCTACAGTGAAGAGTGATCGACACTTAACGACTCGAGAGATTGCGAAGCGCTTCGGCATTTATCATACAACCGTTATGGATCGATTAAAAAAGCTTGGCATGGTGAAAAAGCTTGATGTATGGGCGCCGCACGAACTGAGCGAAAAGAACATCATGGATCGGATTTTAGTGTGTGAATCTCTCCTGAAACAAAACTCTTTAGACCCATTTCTGAAACGGATCATCACTGGAGACGAGAAATGAGTTGTCTACAACAACATTAAGCGGCGGAAGTCGTGGTGCGATCCGGGTGAGTCTTCACAAACGATAGCAAAACCTAATTTGCATCCACAGAAAGTAATGCTATGTATTTGGTGGGACTATAAAGGAGTGCTGTGGTTTGAGCTGCTCCCGCAGGGCCAAACAATAGATTCGAAGAAACACTGCGCTCAGCTCGACAAATTGTGCAAGGTAGTACAAGAGAAGCGGCCAGAAATTGTGGAATACAAAAGGTGTGATTTTCCATCGTGACAACGCTTGATCACATATTTCTTTGATCACGAAAGAAAAATTGCAGAGCTTTGGCTGGGAAATGATGCAGCACCCACCATATTCGCCGGACCTTGCACCGTCTGATTATCACTTGTTTCGCTCGCTGCAAAACAATGTTGACGGTCATCAATTCGACTCAATGGAGGCCATCCGAAATCACCTCGTTGATTTTTTCGCCCACAAGTCCCAAGGGTTTTACGAGAGCGGCATCAAGGCCCTACCGAAACGTTTGCAACAAGTTGTAGATCAAGACGGTCAACACATTGTGGACTAAATTAATTTTTATAAATGTCGATTTTGTGTTTAAATTTTATACTACAAATCCGCAGAATTTTTTCACCAACTCAATAAACGATGAATATAAACGACGTAATTGGTTAATTTTTACAATATGTCTTACGTTTGATTACGGCGATTATGATTACGGCGATTATGATTACGGCGATTTGTATGCAATGGCCGTACTTGCTGTATTATACAGCCATATTTTGTTCGCGAGAATCAGCTGCTCAAAAAAAGCTGAGTCACACGCTGCACTTATTTGTTTGCTCTACCTCTCGTTGTTAGAACATTGCATGAAGTAAGCCACTTTTCTTTACAACTGATACACTGACAATTATCTATAGAGTCTGAATCATCACTTCTTACGCGCTCATTAATTTACATTCAGTAATTAAATTGAATGATGAATATAGGCCAATGAGAGCAATAACACAGATGGTTGAGTGTGGTAATTATTTTAGAAATTTATTGATTGCAAACGTTTTGCAATCCATTCATCTGTGTTATTGCTCTCATTGGTCTATATTTATCATTCAATTTGGAATTTTAGAGCATCATATTACTATCACTTCTTAGATTTCATTAATTATTATCAATAACTAAAGTAAATTTTGCAAAATAATAAATTACTTTTCTTTAGATTGATTTATTTTCATGCTTCAGCTTTGTCACTTGTTGTCAGACATCCTATATATTTTAAGATACATAGAATATTTGAAAAATGGTGATCAAGCCAAAATGTAAAGATAAATTGAGTCAATTTAAATAGAAAATTTCTGTATCATTTTGCAAAATGTGCAATAATTATTAAGTTATTACTTAGTGAAACCAATAAGTGCTTGGAAAGGAATGATATAAACTCTGTAGTCGTGTATGATTTTTAGTAAAAATCAGCAAGAAGTTGTGTCACATGTTGCTTGTTTGTTTGGTTTACTTCTTGCTGTTAGATTGCAAGAGATAAGCCAGTTTTCTTTATAACTGAAAATCATACATACAGAGTCCGAATTTTCGCTCACGCGTTTATTGGGTCACATTTATTAATTAATTACTCCAAGAAATATTGCGAATTTTGCAAAATGGCAAACGATTGTTCAGATTGACTCAATCTATCTTTACACTTCGGGTGTGTCACAATTTTTGAACAAAAGTTACAGATTCAGTAAAATATTATATATGTATATTTATACAAGATGTTGACCCGTCCTTCTCTATCGATATGTCTTATTTCCGCTCTTATTCTGCATTCATTATATATAAACATTACAATTGTTGAACAAAACAAATGTTTTACATTGTTTTTGACGGAAGAGACCACCACCTTCTCGCAATTTCCGTTGAGTAACAATTTGTACGTAGTTCATTTCTAAAACTTAAACACACTAAAATTGTTTCTTATTGTAAGAATACTTTTTTTCTTTTAATTTATATTATATGCAATTGCGAGTAGCAAAGTAAAAAGTATACGAACAGAATACTGTTTACGTAATAAACAACATTAAAATATATTTTTACTTCTATGTATTTTATATTAACAATAATTTTACTAAATGTATAATTAAGTATACTTTTTTTGTTTAAAACAAAAAGACGTATATATTGGCCATAAGAGTGGATGTATATTCTTCACTTTTTATGTATGCTCCTCATATGTTTCATTTTTCTAATTATTCTATTATGGTGTTAATATTTTTTTATTTAATCAAAATGTTTCTGTAAGTATTGTAATAAGTGCAAGAACGAGGACAAACAGCGAAAATTGATAAACAGATGCTAGCGCGAGGCTTAGCCGCTCGTGCTAGCTGCGTACGGTATAGCTATGTCGAAAGAAAGAGACAGTAGACATATCTCTGTTCTCTTCTACCGCCCGAAGACGGCCGAAGTGTCGAACGCACACGTACACGGCTGCTCGCTTGTGTGCGTATCTCCTCCACTTGCTGCAGCGTGCTGTAAGAGAGTCAAAACTGGGCACACTGATACGCGGTTAACTGCCAAAGGTAATAATCAGTTTTGTCGAAAATAGGGCGTTTAATGGCGATAGTAAACTTAATCCGTTTATTTTTAAAAACTTTAATATAAATTTCCTGTTGCTTTACGTTGATGGAATGTAAATCCCTAGTAGACCGTTTCAACTTTCCTTTTCAAAGGACTCTCCTCTCTACATCGAGGCTTTTCTTTTACTCTTATCTCAGGAACGGGTATTCATTTTCTAAACAAAGACAATGCTATAAGCAGAGATGCTTATGCTCACAGATACACACTCTTCGCTTTTGATCTCACTCCCGAGTTATCGGCCAATTGCGTCGAACATTGGAATCTCATGAAACACGGTAGTTTGCGAATTGAAGCACGGTTCGAAAAAACTCTCGAAACGACTATTAAGAGGATGCTGAACCGTCCTGTTTTATCATAAAAATAGTAAAATGTCTGAATAATGACTTTTGTCAAATGTACTGCACAAATGAGAAAACGGTTCTCCACAATAAAAGAAAACAGTGTAACGAGTCGGGCGAGACAATAAATGTTTATGAAACGAAAAAAATTTTTTTTAAGAAAATTGACTACCTTACATTATCAAGTATGTCTAGAGATTTAACAGTTTATATGTCACAAAACACACTTTGGCCCGCTAGATAGAACCTGTAAGAATATTACAAAAGTATTAAAAAACACTTTGAACGCTTGCAGGAAGAGAAAGTATTGAACCTGTAAATTAGACCTGTAGACACAAAGGTTATTTTTCCTGTCAAAACACTGCACGAAGCACTACGTAGTTCCCAAACTTTGCACCAGAAGAGAAAGATATATGTCTATCCTTGTCTCTCTCATGTTATCTATCCTTGTTTTTGTCTGATTCGATCCCGAGAGATGGCGCCACATACCCGATAGCGTAGCGATTGAGTAGGCGATTGAGCGGACTTTTGCCAGCGGTTCAGCATCCTCTTAACTGTCTTGTTTATGCGGAATTCGACAGTGTTTTGGAAATCGATCCTTTGCGCCAAATCATTGTAGATTATAACGGATAAAATCACTCTTACGAAAAAGAACTACTAGCAGTAATATATTGCGGCAGTGGTACGAAAAAATTACTGGCATTCTGTGTAATTGTCAGTAATATTTTCAGTAATTCCTGTAATACCTAATAATATTCTTATGTGATTGTCAGTAATATTTATATCACTGACTTTATTTATATGTAATTGGCAGTAGTTCTTTTTCGTAAGGGCATATTTCCGCACATGCGTAAAACCAAGATATTTTTCCCCTACTTCATTTTTCCACCTTTATTTTCTACTACGTCTTTTGTCGCAAGCGTTTTGTGGAGAAATTTCAGTTTCGTTCTAGTCTCCGATATCTTCGCTTCGTTTTCACGATGTCCGAGTATAAAAGTGATTATAGAAATGCAAGGATTTCGCGGCGTCGTGTGTGAATTTATTCCAAAAGAAGTGGCGTATGTCGCAGTAGACCGACCGATTTTCGGAAACTGGATCTTGATGCCTCCGTTCTCGTTCACCGAATTACCGCAAATATTAAAACGATGCAACGATTGGCTTACACAAATTTATCACGGTATCGAATGGTTTGACGGGGAAACCAATCTCAATTATCTCACGAGACATCTTCGAGAAGTCACCAAATACACTCTCGTCATCTACATCAGAGGCGAAGAAAAAATGGATTTCTCAGAAAAGCTTTTGTCTAAAAACATATATAATCTGGAATCTCTCTCTCCGTCGTTCAAATCCATCTCGAAAAGCGAAGAGAACATATCACAGTGTTCGTATCACGGAGTTTGCTCATCTGACATTAGTTGCGCTCTACGTAACGCTTTTCGGTTAAAACGCTAATTAAACCTAAACAGCGTTGTACTTGAAGAAGAAGAACATCTCGATAGTGGCTTCGTCAGCAATGAGATCAGCATGATACAATCTGCCGATATCAAAACGGAGGAGGAGGAGAAAGAACAATTAACAGAAGAAGATACGCGCAGTGAAGTCGATTGCCCGCCGAAAACCTCCTGCCTAAACAACGTCACTGTACAAACAGAGGTACAAGAGGAATACACGCAATTCATTTTGCATTCTCGCGACTACCTGTATCGAAATAACGAATACGAAAGAAATATTGCAAGCCTTGCGACAACTGTAAATATCTGGACACGCGGGAGTTTATCCAGCCGACAAATTGCCCAGGGTGTAGACGAAGTGGACAGCAATCGTCGTTAACACAGACAATCACAATCAACCAGGAACCCACTGGGTTGCCTTTTTCCTCGATGAAAGCAGACACGCCACTTACTTCGACAGCTATAGAATACCGCCGTCAGATTCCCGCTTCCTTCTGCGACTTCGAAGAAACTCCGTAACACACACATGTAATACGACTCAACTTCAAGGATATTTCTCGCAAACGTACGGGCATTATTGCTGTGTGTTTCTCTATTTTATGGCTCACGGGTATAATCTTTTCCAATTTCTACAACTGTTTTCCGGAAATTTCGACACCAACGACAAATTATTAGTATGTTTATTTTGTAAAATATTCTCTACAAAATCCAACAATGTACAAACTCGCTTTCCTGAACACTATATTCAATAATGTACTTGTAAAACTAAAAAATAATCAACTGTAATCTTGTATTTTCTTTTATATATTCACAATATATCTAAGTTTATATCGAATAAGTTTATTATGTTGTTTTCTGTTATTCTTCCCAAGAAAACGGGAAGTTATTCCTAAACTCCTCACCCGTTAACAAACATTTTTATAAACGTTCTACATTGAATATCCATTTATCGAAAACTCTCGTAGAATTTTCTTGAAGTTTCTCGCGCGAACAAGTACGCGCAGGTTGCGAGTCATAAATTATGTCTTTCATCTTCAAAAAACTTATGTTCTTTTTTGTACAGCACGCTCTTGTCCAACCCCCCACGAACAAGCACATACAGGTCGACTTGTCTCATAAACCGTTTTATCTTCAAAAAAAAATTATGTTTTCTTATGTTCATCGGCACGCTTTTGTCAATTCGCACGCACAAGTTCGCACAGATAAAAATCGGTCAAAAAAAAAATCTGCAGCGGACACATAAATTTATTTTTTATATTACATCAGAACGCACGCAACCCTAACTTTCTAGCCACAGACTTGCGACGCCTACTTCTATTTCGGTCTCTATTTTGCCTAGACGCCCTCCAACTCTGCTCCACGCTCATTAGGAGCCATATCATACCAGACGCTCATTGGTCCTTCCTCGGGGCCCTAGCATCTCCATCAACTACCTCGGGCCTCGCTCATTGGGAGCCATATCGTACCAGACGCTGATTGTTCCTTCTCGGGACCGACGCCACCCTCGCTCTTACACTTCCTCTCTCAACCGACAACGCCAACTTGCTCTCATACACGTTTGAACGTACGAAGCAACAACATCGAAGCGGCACCAATAGCATTACCAGTTACGCTTCAAACGGATTTTTCAATAAATATATACTCTTTTAATAAAGAATTACATCTCAAAGAATTACACTTCCACTCAAACATTCTCGAACTTTCCTCCCCTCCTTACACAAATTCCTCAAAAAATTTAAAGACACATTTTAAAAAAATTATACAAAATTTATAAAAAATTTATAGAGTCATAAATCATGTCACATTTCTATCCCCTTTAGTGGGCGTGGCCAATCACCCTCAAAACTGAAAGAGAAGGGAAAACCACTCTGGTGGGGCAATAGCGCCAGTTGATGTGGGGAGACCGGTAGAAAGGGTTTGTTTTGACGCGCCATAAGTGCCCACATACTACTGTTAAACTTTTCTTTTCTAAAATTCTGTGTTGTTCTTTCTTTAGTTTGTAACAGCATTATAGACATGTAATATATAGACTATGCGTTCTTTATCTTCTCTCTCGGAAAGAAATAGTCAAACTAGAAAGAAAAAGATAGATGCTTAGCACCGTAGTTTTATTCTTGTTTAGTGACGATATGATTGAGAGAGAGACAGATAAGAAAAGTAGTCGGAATGAGAAATAGCATAGTGAAGCGATTAAAAGCGTGAGATATAAAAAAGTGGTCGATAAGGCCGATATGTAGCGTTATTTGAGTAGTTTCTTTAATAAAGAATCCTCACTCCAGACTCTGAGAAACAAAAACAAAGATACACTTCTGAGTATCTGTCTCTCTCCGCAATTTGACTCACTTTTTTTTCATACGTTCAGTCTATCTCTTGTAAGGAAAATTCTAGAATTCTCATAGGTTTACGTTTGTACACGTGTCCTTGTGTGACACGTTTTTTGCGTGCGTGCTTGCTGGCAAAGCACTGTTTACAATCGGTCGGGTTTGCTGATGTAGCATGTGCTGGCGGATAACGTGTACGGTATTTGTTGGCAAGAGTCTAGCTGAGCAACTCCTTGATAGTGGTAACAGCGTAGTTAAAACATTATTAATGTAATCTATAAAGTGTGTAGAGTGGAATAAATATTGACATTATTTTCTGTGCTTCGTAAGTTAGTGGTAATGTTTATTAATCAACCTTCAACCATATCTTACATTCTTATACGACATGAGCACATAATCATATAGATTATATTATATGCTCTTTCCTTTTTATCTGTTGTGATGTGGTATTCTCTACTGCTTCTCCCTCGCCATAAAAATGTTCTATGCGAGAGTGCCGGGAAAGCAAGCGTTTAAACAAGCCAGAATTATCTCGAGGCTTAGAATTTTAAGTTGCATGTTAGTTACAAAAATTCTCTTTTGTATGCACTTCGGTGCCTTATAGCCATCAAGGGACGATCACCTACCAGGGACAGATGCGGAAGGGACTTCGAGGGATTTGAGGAAGAGAAAAACAGAAGGCCGATGGAATCGAGCGAGAGCAAGAGAGCGAGACGTGCGACTGGATGCGAGAACAGTGGTCAGTCATGGTTACAAAGAAACGGAGAGGTTGCGGCCGTCTTTGATAATCAGCCCAGAGACGGAATAGCGGCACGGAATATCAGTAAGTAAAATATCTCTAAGTAAAATTCGAGGCGAGTACTAGAGAAGAATTATCAGCGAGACCAATCGTCGTGGGACCGACATTCTTCTTCGAATGATGCAGAACTAGCGAGACCGTGACTCCTGCGGCATAAATGCATTAGCGTTAATAGATAAGCAACGCTGTAATAATAGGGCTTTCAAGCTTCAATGTTCGCCTCTTATCTGTTTAAATTTCCCGGCTGCGCATCAGTGAATCTCATGCTTGACGGCAAAATCGAGCCGTTGCGCGTATATTATATCGTCGGATTTGCTGTTATTGTTGTAATTGCTCCCGTACCGTACCGTATCGAAAAGTAGTGTTGTATCAAATAATTAACGTCGGATCAATATATTACTGCTCACATTCTTATTTATCGAAAGCCCTTGCGTTTCGGATGGCGAGCCCGTACGACATCATTCTCTGGGCATCTTTGAGATTATCAATAAGTACTGCAGTTTCGATCTATTTGCTTGTTTTGCTATCTGGCTGGTTTTCTAATAGCTACCGTTTGCTGCACGTATCTGCCTGCATATGAAGAATTTTGGCGAGCATATTCCGCCGTGTGGTAACGAGTATGAATTGCGATTCTAACGAGACGCACGCTGTGGTTTTCTTTCACAACTATCAATTATTATTTTTTTTCTACCAGTTTTTGTTGTATTATCCTTGGTTATCGCGCGTTAAGTAATTATGAAAGTAACCGAATTGTAACTTGGCTATCGAATTGTAACTTGCCTGGCTTATCCAATTTACAAAATTCCGAATATCTGCTTATTATTTGAATTCTACATGCGTTTTCCATCAATGTGAGTCGGGTTGACTTTGAACTTGTTAACGGTTAACGCAGACTGTTTTATAGGCAATAATCGGTCACTCTTACTTTGTTAACTTTTGGTATTTCTTTTATCATTGTAAATATTACATCCGCTTTAGAAGTCGATCTACACGTGATAATCTAATAAATTGTTATTTTAAAGGTAAGATACGTTTTATTTCTTGGTAAGTGTCGTGTTTTCGCGTCTGGACAACTCTTTCTAACTTTGCCCCTCTGTTAAGCCAGAGCTGGCCGGTCCATAGCGCTAAGCGACGCAGTTTTAATGCGGTAACGCCCAGAAATATATCTAAGAATTCGCCGACTTGGTGCTGTGACGTGCTTATCACCTGTTTCTTTTTCTCCTGGTCACGACCTTGCTTATCGCACGCAGAGATGCCAGTTTGTGGACGTTAGCAACATGCAGCAGCAAGTGGAGGAGACGCGCACACAAGCGAGCAGTCACTCGCCGAGGCGCTGAGCGCACACGTACACGGCTGTTCACCTGTGTGCGTTTCGTCTGTGTATCCCCTCTACTTGCTGAGCATGTTGCTAGCGTCCGCACACTGGCATCTCTGATCGCACGACTGTCTGCCCGTTATACGAACAGATATCGTTGCAGGCAGAGCGGTGCCATACCTCGCTCGCAGTAGAGCAAAAATCGTCACAGTGTCTATATGGGCATATTTTTATTCTGCATATGTGTAAGAGAGCCATAGAGCTTATACTCATGGAGAGATCCTGGCGAGCGCAAGGAGGATCGACAAAGAAAAATATATTTTTCTGTTTCAATTGTGGACACTTCTTATAGAAGAGAATAACAGAGAACACGAAGTGAGAGAGCCACAGTTGAGACAGAATATATCTATCTCTCTTGCTCCTCGCGCGGCCATAGAGAGGGCCGCGCGAGGAGCAAGAGAGCATATAGGCAAGGTCTCTATAAGTATAAGCTCTGTGGAGAGAGCGGAGAAAGTTCATAAAAGAGTGTGACTACACTGAATTTAAAGAGAGAAGAGAATCCTACTGCACATAGAAGAAAAAAAGTGGGATAGCGTTGCACGCGGAATTAACAGAATACTCGTTAGCAGCTAATAGCTGTGGAATAGAGAGACTTTGTAGTCAAGGAAATGCGCGAAATAGACGAACTTTTTGTCTATCTAATTTCTCTTCTCTCTTGAAAATATATATACTTGTAGCGATTTCGGCTGGTCTGCACCGACTGCACATTTCGAGTGTCGGTGTAACTTGTGTGTTCAGATGGTCGAATGGTGCAGTTCCTTGCTGGTGCCGCGTATTTGTCTGAGCTCAGTACACCGCATAGATGCATGTTGGGTGTACACAAAGTGGCTCTCACAAATTAGTTAGAGCCAGTTGGTGTTGTCTCGTGTTCGGCTGATACACTACTGTGGTCGAAATATCCAGTGCAACATCACATGAGTGTACGCACTGCACACACTTGCACCAACTCTACACACCTGTGCAGACCAGCCGAAATCGCTATTAGATGTAATAGCGATTTCGGCTGGTTTGCACCGACTGCACATTTCGGGTGTCGGTGCAAATTGTGTGTTCGGCTGGTCGAATGGCAGCAGTTCTTTGCTGGTTCCGCGTATTCGTCTGAGCTCAGTACACCGCATAGGTGCATGTTGGGTGTACACAAAGTGGCTCTNACAAATTAGTNGGAGCCAGTTAGTGTAATCAGTACACACACCGATGCGGTGTTGCACACAATTGCACCAACTCTACACAGGTGGCACACCGGTGCAGACCAGCCGAAATCGCTATAAGTAAATATGTATACTTATATCTGTTGAAATGACTAGATCTTTTTTATTTTGTATTGTATAGGATACAATATACTTGATATACGTGACAATACTTACAGTATCGTCATTCTTTATATTATATAATCCTTTATAATAGATTATATTATAAAGGATTATATAATATAAAGGATATAATATGAAAATATTATATCCTTTATAATACTCAAGATTATCTAACTTTTTCATCACATTAAAATAACAAAACTTGGAAAACTTGAAATGATAAAAATTTTACATAACAAAGAATTGATGAATAAATTTTATTGCTCGTCTCAAAATTATAAAGTATTAAACAAGTTAGTAGAAGAGATAACAAAATTAATCTCGTGATCCTAATCCTCGCGACACTACTTTTATATCCGATAATTAGATGAGGTGCTGCTGATTTAGATCTGAGAATAGCGCGCAATAGTAAAAGAGAGCCGAAAAAACTCTTTCTTCTAGCCGTATATATTACCGCTCAGCGCATATACTCTTCACGAAAACTGTGAGCTATTATAGTAGGCTAAAAAATTTCTTGCGCTTATCTCAGATGCTAGAATGCTTTTTAGAACGAATACATCTTTGTTAGATGTTTTTCAAACCAGCCTTGGCGCTGCAACCTTGCAGGATCTATTATGACTATTCGCGCTTCCTACCTAACACAGAACTTTGTCAACTAGACAGTGGTTCTTTAAGAGGATGCTGAACCATCCTGTTTTATCATAAAAATAGTAAAATGTCTGAATAATGACTTTTGTCAAATGTACTGCACAAATGAGAAAACGTTCTCCACAATAAAAGAAAACAGTGTAATGAATCGGGCGAGACAATAAATGTTTATGAAACGAAAAAATGTTTTATTAGAAAATTGACTACCTTACATTATCAAGTATGTCTAGAGATTTAACAGTTTATATGTCACAAAACACACTTTGGCCCGCTAGATAGAACCTGTAAGAATATTACAAAAGTATTAAAAAACACTTTGAACACTTGCAAGAAGAGAAAGTATTGACCCTGTAAATTGTAGACACAAAGGTTATTTTTCCTGTCAAAACACTGCACGAAGCACTACGTAGTTCCCAAACTTTGCACCAGAAGAGAAAGACATATGTCTATCCTTGTCTCTCTCATGTTATCTATCCTTGTTTTTGTTTGACTCGATCCCGAGAGATGGCGCCACCTACCCGATAGCGTAGCGGTTGAGTAGCAGCTGAGCGGACTTTTGCCAGCGGTTCAGCATCCTCTTATAGCGATTTCGGCTGGTTTGCACCGACTGCACATTTCGGGTGTCGGTGCAAATTGTGTGTTCGGCTGGTCGAATGGCAGCAGTTCTTTGCTGGTTCCGCGTATTCGTCTGAGCTCAGTACACCGCATAGGTGCATGTTTGGTGTACACAAAGTGGCTCTCACAAATTAGTCGGAGCCAGTTAGTGTAATCAGTACACACACCGATGCGGTGTTGCACACAATTGCACCAACTCTACACAGGTGGCACACCGGTGCAGACCAGCCGAAATCGCTATTAATACTATTACACGGAGACCGTTTTTATCTTTCCCAGATGTTGCTAGTTGCACAGCTCGTAAGCTATGGTCTCTGATTTCTCGACTAACAATAAGAATTTAATGTGTGATGTATATAATAGAATTTTTCCGATATACAATATAACTCCAAAATAAAATCAATATAATTGTGCAATAGAACTTTAACACGTTGAATGCCACGCCAGTTTTACAGAGTTTGCCTGTGGCGCCACGATGAATTTTCTATTATACGATACATATAATCTTGAAATATTACCTACAACAAATAAATTACGGTGTGTAATCATGTTTAACACGTTAATTGTCACGGTGGTCACCGGTGACCCCCCCCCCCCCCGCGGTGCTGGAGTGCGGTTTTGCACGTCTTATTTATTTTTTGCCGTCGTCAATTATCTCATTGTTTCTTCACGGTGTTCACGTTTTTCAATAATAATTCCACAATTTTATTCTTTTCGAGAGTGTCCAACAATCAGGTAAAAACCTATTATACTTTTACACACTACACAAATTTTTGCACTTCGTATCTTCTATTTAATTTTTTTGTTAGCTCTTAAAGTTAATATGATTTCAAATGAAGATTATGCGTCAATTCAACTGACGATACATTTTTACCAAGTACTTCCAAACGGTGCTAAAGAGTGCTGGTTCCTCCTTTCTTTGTTTAAAATGTTTCAATTTGACACATCGTAATAAGCGCGCATAATAAATTTTGTATTTCATGTATAAATAAAACTATTTTTAGATGTTTTATACTGCATTAATTTCTACACACCATTAACGATGGTAATAATGAAAAATTGATAAGTATTGACATCCAAATTATGTATTTCTATCAATCTGGGTGCGCCGGTCACTGGTGACCCCCGTGACATTCAACGTGTAAACTTTTGTCAACTCCTGAACCTTTTCTTTTATGTCAGCTGATCTTATAAGATATGTATCACATACTCAATAATGATTTGTACGTTGCAATAAAAAAAAGTAAAACATAAATAAGGGAGCGCAATACAAAATAAAAAAATTCTTGTTTTTAGAGATTTTTAGTGTAATCGTGCACCACTTTTTTCTGTGTGCAAATGTAACATACTTGAGTGTGAATGACAACATTAATCATTTTGTAATAGAAGATGAAATGAGCTATTTTGCATTAATATTATGTTACAATATATATACATATACAGTGTTCACGGTGTTACTCGTAGTAACGTAGAGGAGCTATTATAATAGTATATACTATATCATATACAGAAGAGTGCACCACATATCGTTCCGCTCCAGAGGAAGTATTTTTCTGAAATTTCTGGCTGCTCCTATTATCGCGTACAAGTACTCTTTCGCTCTTTGCTAGCGGCCCGAGATTGAAGGAAACCGGCGCACGATAGTAGAGGCAACCGGAGGAAAAATTTCCGAGAAATACTTCCCTTGGAGCGGAACGATATGACGCACTCTTCTGTACATAATAAAAGGTAATCGCGCGAAGCGCGCCGGACTGTCTTACGCGCATAAGATAACCCGATACATGCTTATTCGCGAATCTTTGTTAATTAAGATTTCGGCAACTATTACGAATCTCGCAAAATAGATGTTTATATAGGACGTTCTGACTCTTTTAGTTTTACTCCTTCTACCTGCCTACAAGAGATGTTAAAATAATTGTTAGACACTCTGTATAGAAGACATAACAAATAAAAATATAATTTTAGAGTTTTAAACAAAGTAAGTAAGTTCTATTATTAAAAGACTTTGCTGTATTTTTCTTTTTTTTGTTTTTGATAATATAGCCGTATACAGAATGTCTAACAAATTTTGACACAGCTAAAATATAAAGATAGATTAGATAGAGATAGATAGAGTCAATCTGTAGAAAAAAGCCATTTATCATTTTACAAAATTTGTAATATTTATTGAGTTAATAATTAATAAATGTAAATCAATGAATGCGTAGAAAGTGATGATTCTGACTAGTTTTTGTTCATCCGATTTCTTTTCTCGATTTGAACCCAATATATCTTTGACATACTTCGGCTGTGTTAAAAGTTTTCAGACATCTTATATAATTCTGCATGTATATTTCTTACGACAAATGTTCTATTGTATAATTTTCTCTCCAAGAAATGTGTTAACTCTTGTATGTAGTTTGCAATGCAAATTTTGAAGTACAATAAATAATTCTACTACTTCTTGTACTTTGCCGTAACTTAGAAAGATAGCGCTTATCAACGTTTATTCAACCTGCATTTTCACATAAGAAAATAAAACAAAAAACAAGATTTAAACATTTGTAGATATTGTAGATAATATTTGTAGATATACACACTAGTTAAATAACAATTTGCAAAGCAAAATAGTTTATCTTTTATTTATTATTATTCTAAATATTATTTAGTTTTATAAAAAGTTATACTTTATTTTGTCAGTAGTTTGTAACTTTTAAACTTTTTTTATTTGTAATGTTGTCAATTTTTACAAACTTTTCTTATACAAGAGATATAAAAACAACAAATGTTTTGATGTTACAACAGACACATAATTTAGATGATAAAATAATAACAAATAGTGCTAAAGAATAGTAAAAACTATTTATCTGCTTGACATACTTTGATCATGACGGCTAAAGGAATGTAGAAGCTGCCGAGTGTTGCATAGATTTGATAGAAAAAGTTCTGGCTGACCGAACAGCGCGTGGGTCCATTTTTGGAGTCCATGTACTCGTTTCCCATTATCATCAAGGGTGGTAGGCTAATGCAGGCCGCTCCTAACCAAACAAGGCAGATGTAGAAAATCATCCGCCGCGGTGTCCTCTTCATCATGTAGGTCAGCGGCTTTGTGATGGCCCAGTAGCTTTGAAATAGACAAGAAAAACGAGAGCGTCAAGAATCGCGTTTGTGTACTGACTAAACATGAAAATAAAATAAAATTGAGACAAGTTTTATAAGATGGATCTGGATAGAAAACGACAGAACGTCGTTTTCCTACCCGTGCTTGCTTTCCTCGACATTTATAAACAATTAATTCAGATGTAGTAGAGTAACTCCGGTATTTATGCCGCGGAAGTAAAAAAAGATAGAAGTAGAAGTAAAAAAAGATAGAAGTAGAAGTAATTTGTACACAATCACTTTGTGTCTGTATTGTATTTCAACTTTATATTAGTGTTTGTTACGTTTTGAGTTACGTTTTTAGCTTTTTATTGTTAATGGGATTATCGTAATTTGAATTTTGATTAACCAGTGTGATAATTAGTGAAACTATATTACGTAAAATAATATTATCATATTACGTAAAATAATTATTGTAGTTTGAAAAGGACCTAGTAGTTATTTTATATATATAAGTGTAGAGGGATAGTAAATGAGAAAATATAAGTTCTTACAAGGATATTACTGGAAAGATAGGGTTTTCTTTGATTTTTTCGAGTTTCATATTGTAGTACTAACATTCTACTAATCTATAATAAGAGTACTTGATGCAACTTCTAAGCATGTAAGAGCTTGATTTCCAAGGCCAAGACACATAGGACACTTATACCGTATATAACTGCTTGCATATGAGATGTTCTTCTATTGCATTCAATCAATTTTTTTCAATCAATTTTTAGCTCTTCTTATTCTCTTATTTCTTTTTTACCTCTTACTAGTATACAAAAATCATAATTATGTTTCGTGCTTGTTGTATGTTTAAATAAAAAAAATAGGAAAGAGGCAATAAGCTACATCTAATGTTCAGGTAAAATTCTTCTTTATTCCGAGGATTTAATAAAGATACAAACGTTTTAATTCATTAAGGGTTCTTCTCTAAAGAGGGGGGTTTCTCTACATAAAACCATTACAATGAATGCATGATCTATTCGCGACAATAATGAAGAATATGGATACAAAAAAGATACGTTTCAAACATACTCAGTTTGAGGAAAAAAAAGAGAGGAAAGTGGCAACTAAGTAATCGTCAGTCGTACGCAAGAAGACGCAAAACATCCTCCCGCTTCGAAAACAACCGACAGACTGAGCAGCTCCCTCCCTTCACATTCATGATACATGTAACGGTCTTCTCACCTCATCACTACACCTGAAAACGAACACAGAATGGCTATGTCGCCTTGTAATTTTCCAAAAATGGACGAGCCTAGTGGTCTCGCGGTCTGAGTGTAGGGACCCGGAGGTCCCGAGTTCGAATCCGCTCACCACCTAAGGATTTTTCTGGGCCGGTTCCTTTCGAGTTTATCGGGTGATCCGCAAACTGAATCGAGCCTCTAAAAATTAATTCGAGTGTAATCCCGAATTAAATCCCCCTCTCACAAGACGATCATAGTCACAACACGAGCCCGACACAGATAGGCACGCTCACTGTGAAAGAGGCCGTATATCGCGTGATAATAGGGACAAAACTGCACAGCTAGATTTCGAAGGTTGTCTATGGAGATAATTCCCTATACATACTCCTTCAGAATCTCAATTTTAAATTCCTTTGACTAAGGGCCTGAGCACAATAGAAAAAATATTAGGAATAGGAATTAAAAATAGAGATTAAATGTACTGCACAATGCGAAAAAAAAAATATAACATATAAATGTATATAAATATAGGCTGTATATTATGCAGCCATGACATACTTCCTGTGTTTATTTGTTATAGTTTATTTTTTGTCATTGTATAGCACGTTTAACTTCTATTTTTAATGCTTATTTCTAATATTTTCTCTATTGTGCTCAGGCCCTAAGTCTAAAGAAAACATTTGATTTCGTAAAAGTATTGTAATATAAGCCTAATAGGACAAAGCTTCCTCTGGCACATTTACATTCTAATAAAAAAAAAAAAATTGTCTAAAAATAAAAAATACAGTTTCAGCTTGTCCGTGTCTGACATAACGTTAATTGAATTGCATTGTGATTTGTGTATCATCTCGGAGACAGACCTCTTGAAAAGTGAAAATTCTGTGTCCGAATTTTTGGTATTTTGCCAATTAAAATTGTGGTCCGTATCAATTCTATGCTGTGTAACGACAGAAACATTCTCCGCGCGACGATTAATCGGTTTTTTTGTTCGGAAATTCTAGTATTGAGTTTTCTCATGGTCTGGCCTACATACGAAGCATCGCAATCATTGCAACTTATAAACTATGTTGTTTTTTTGTTCAATTTCTACAGGATCTTTGATATTTTTAATAAATTGATTCAATTTATTGAGATTTCTATAAGCTAACAAATTTCCATTTCCCCTTTTCAACGATTTTAAAATTGTGTACGATAATTTATTGATATAAAAGATACAACGAAATAAGTTTTGACGATTTTTGAAGTTGGTGTGAACTCCAAACTGTCTGATTTTCCGTTAATTTTGTTTGCAATCAGATATTTTATACGGTCATTAATGACATTAAAAATTATTTCCAACGGAGAACATTTATTTTGTGTTTTTATGTATTTGCTGAAATTATTTAATATTATGTATGAAAGTCTGGTTTGAAAATTGTTGTTAATTTTTGTATTAAAATGTTTGCTATAATTGTTGATTTTTGATGTGTATGGAAGAACGAAATACTGTGTTGCAGATTTTTGATTATCATCATTAGGCTTCGAACATTGTATAGATTTGTTTGGTGACAAATAACTTTCTCAATCTTCTATTTATTGTTTCACCAAATATAAGTTGCACCGGATAATTGTTGGCTATTAAAGTGTTAATGCAACACTCTAAGTTCTTTTTATGATAGTTGGAATCGGCTAATAGAATGGTTCTGTCAACTATAGAGTATACTGTACCAATTTTGTGACACATAAGATTTAATGCAAGATACAGCCCTGTTAGATGAGTCTTACTTACCTTATCTCAACCAAGTTAAACTAGATATAGAAGGAGCCAGATATTGTCACACAAATTTAAAAATTTGTTTAATATTCTTAGTCGTGACGATAATTTCAAAGTAATAACATCTACACACTTGTTAATACATTGACTTCTTTATATTTTGTAAATGAAAACTTCACTTTTTTATGTTATATACAGTGATATGTTAGATATTGTAAAAAAACTCCAGTTATTTTATTAATGTTAACTAACTCCTATCATTATGTATGTCAGACAAACCGCCTGAAAATGACTTAAAATAATAAAATCGAAACGTATGCATCATTACTATTGTTAACATTTAATGCAAAACATCTTGCAACCGTTTCGACAAGCCCGTTACTCTACTTGAATTTAAATTTTATTGTTCACGAACCAGAGGACACCTCACCACACACCAAGCTTCTAAATTTTAATTTTTTTTAAACAGAAACTTCTAAATCTTGCATCACTATATTCGCGATAATAGGAAGCAACGGAGAACCCTTTGGAACCCTAAATGTTTGCTTATATATATTACTGTTAAGCGTAAAATAAGTGGATGACAAAACAAATTTAACCGTTTTTAAAAAATCAGAGAAAGGGATCTTTGTATTGAGTCGGATGTATTTCAAATCAATCGGAACGTTCGTAAATAATGAGACCACATCTAAAGACAGAAAAACGTGATCCGGCTGCAGCGCAACGTTACCTAGTTTAAGGACCAAATCAAAATTGTTGTTACTGTAGCTATCGGTTAACGGAATACTTTTGACAATGATATTATGTAAATACTCCGCGAAACAATGTAGGGGGCTATTAATAAATGATACTATTAATCTATATGGATAGCCCTGTTTGTGGATTTTAGGCACTCCATAAGCCCTTAGGATGATCTCATTACTCAATTTAATATATTTGTAAATCAAATCATTGATATAATCTTTCTTAATCTTTATTTAATTTCTTAACAATTCTTTAAGTTGAGTCTCAACGTTCTCGAAAGGATTTTTTCTTATTTTTACGTAAGTGAAAGAATCATCAAGTAAGCTGGTAAGTTTTTCAACATAAACAGAACGGTCTGGCACTTATAAAAAAAACTATCTTCCACCTATAAAAAAAACTATTAATATCAGATTATGCCTCTTTCAAAACCAAGCAACTTTGATTTGATGTATTTTTTTCTACGATAAAAAGAAAGCGAATTATTCAGGTGGCCTGTGTTAGCGTGTGTGTGTGTGAGTGTAAACTTTAGAACGCTGTAACTCACAAGGAGAAGGTACACCTTTAGTGTCACCGATTTTGATTAAATTTTGCAGGTACGTAGTATCAATGAAGAAGTGTCGAATGTTATCCGGAGACGACGTACTACTTAAGCGTTTAAGAGAAATCGCGGTTTATATATATAAAGTTTTACACGTACTATAAATAACGTTGGAATAGGACAGTTTTCGAAGTGGCGGCGTAGCGCAGCGGCAAAGCGTCGTACTACGAGACTAGAGGTAACGTGTTCGCGCCTTGATGGTTTTGTAATATTTTTTTAACGCATATACATGTTTTTTATTATTTATTATTTCTTTTAATTATTTATTTTATGTTTAAAGAAACTATTTGAAATAAGCAAAGAAGTATTTTGAAAAACTGTTTTCTTTATGTGCTTGAAAATACAAATTACATACAATAATAATTATATATAATTATTAAAAATAATTTACAATAATGATTATTCGTTTTCTGTATGTTTACATTGTTTGGTGATAATTGTCATAAAAACAGGTAAAACATAATACTGACAGGCACACTGTATGAAACCTACGTTGCCGCAAAAACATTTGTGTGTCAATAATGTGTAGTAAATGTATTAAATTATTTAAATCACAAAACGAGTACTATATTTGCAATTAATGTATTTTGACATATAACAAAACAACTACAATATACTCGGCGAAACGGCGCGGATGAAGCGTGCGCCCTTACGGCAGTACAGCGCAGACCAGACCGCTCTTTGGCGGTGTGGGTGTGCCCTTTCAGGGCCCAATGTTTACATTCTTCCTAATCTTAATTACTCGGTGCTAATTGCCGTCTCGATCTGTCGCCGTTCGAGGCCTTTGTCCGCTCGACAGTAAATCGCACTTTCAAATGACATAGGAAAACATATCTCGTTAGCCGTTTGTTGACTTTAATCGTGAGCATTTGTAATCTGTACTTGAGATGAAATTCTGTGCCGTTTTCAAAATGAAAAATCAACCTGATTCTGGCTTGTCACCTATTAAAGTTAAACGTTTACATATTGCACATATTTTCAAACCTTATCTATTTTTATTCACATTTTTTGTTTTGATAAATATGCTTATCTGCTCATAAGAAGCTCTAGCTTCCTTAAACCGCTCAAAGGTTTCTGCGTCTATATGTATCCATTTATCGTAGATTGTTCCACCCTTTTCAACGTCTTGTTTCCACTTTATGAGATGCTGTTTTCTTGTTAAGCGAGTGCAGCCTTTCTTTTGTAGAGTTGCTAAAGACCACTTTGGATGAGCTTCAGCCAGAGCAACAGTTCTTGCCTTATATTCCAGAGAAATATAATCAAAAGTTGAGCTTTTAGATTCTTCAGGTTCGTAATTGTCTCCTTCATCATCTTTAAATTATACAATTTGTTACACAGTTATACAGTTGGTTACACTAAAGCATAAACAACTGTTGTTAATTAAAAAGATCTTAATTTAGAGAAAATTTAAGTTAAAAAATATGATAAATTAAGTTCTATAAAAGTATGAAGTAAATTAAATTATAAAAAGGTCTACGAATTGTTAGTGCTTGCCAAGTCTCTCAACAAGTCTATACATGCTACATGCATGCTATCACCTCTCTCACTATCACTCTCTCTCAACTAACTCTCGGACGTCTATCTTCGTTGCTCTCGGCCACTCCCTCGGCCTGCCGCGGCCACCAATCAACTCACTTTCAGGAAGAGGTTTGTTTGCAGTATTTAGTACGTGGTGCAATACAGCTGTGGGAGGATACTTGACATGCTGTTCGTGCCGATCATATCCTAAGAACCAAAGAGTGCTCGCTATATGGGCGCAAGTTCCAACGGTTCTTGAGCCACATTTACAAGTACAGTAGTAACCAGGTATAGAAGGATCATTTATGTCATTGTCAACATTAAGAGGATACTGAACCGTCCTGTTTTACTCTCGTATTTAAAATTTTTTGTGAAAACTATGAATCGGAATAAAAAATGCTTCTCCAGAAATAAAGAAAATATAGTAAAGAATGGAATAAAGCATAAAAATTTAAGAAAAATAAAAAAAGTTTATAGACTGTTATTACAGAAACTACAGTTTTACTTTATATGCAAAATTGGCCATATAAATCCAAATAAAAATACCTTTAACCCAAACTAGAAACATAGACAAATATTTTGAGTGCTTCAAAAAATATTTTGAAGCCTTGTGAGACAAGAAAAATTCCAAATACGGTTAGTACAATTTTAGCAGAAGCGTCAGAGAGAAACATATGTCTATCCTTGTCTCTCTCATGTTATCTATTCTTGTTTTGATTTGACTCTGTCCCGAGAGATGGCGCCACCTACCCGATAGTATAGCGGTTGAGTAGCAGCTGAGCGGACTTTTGCCAGCCGTTCAGCATCCTCTTAAAAGAAATCCATAGCTGATGCTTACCTGCATTTCTGAAACGAGAGAATATCCTAACCTTATCAGATTTGGTTTTACGTGATTTTGGTCATATTGGAATACGTCGTTATCTTCTCTTTCTAGCTTATTTTGAATCTAACCTCGTGCTAGGTTGACTTGATATACACCAAGGCAAATATCACGAAGATATTGCAAATTACCTCTCCGTCGGTGTGCCACCTTGTCGTGATGAAGGGGCTTGAGCATCGTGTGGATTCGTGGAGTTATGCCGGCGGGAACTTCGGTTCCTGGCAGGGTCTGTTACGTGCCGCGATTCCTGTTGCCGCTCAAGTTTACGATTTTATCTACTTCCTTCGTTGACACATACGACCCGTCGAAATCATAAACTAATAAATACGAGCCGATAAACTTCCTCTCCTTACAAACACTCTCTCTAAATTCCTTTGTTGTCCGTTGCATGAGTGCTATGACTCACTGAAAGACAAATACTACGCTCTAAAAACGAAGGTCTAGCTCACACGTTTTTAGTTTAAGACAAATCAGTTCTCGTTTGCAGCTCAGACGAGCAACACCATCTCTCACCTTAATAAAGCACCTCACAGAAAGTATCCTGCATATTCTTTTATCTTATTACGTGGCTATCTGGTACGTAACAAGTCACCTTAGCCGGACAGGTCCACGGGGAGCGGCCAGACCAAAAGCACGCCCAGGTAGGCCGGGCTCGTCAGCCCTGTGTGGGCAGCCGGCCTAGGAAAAGATCACTCCAAAATTAAATAACTCCCCAAAAAAGTTTATGGATATGTCCACTACAGAGGAAAAAATGTTACCGGACCAGAGTGATCGGACACCCAGATCCCGGCAGTTTCGGCCCTGCCCCCGTTCGGTCGTCATCATACGAGGGGTCGGCTACTCCGTGCCCAGCAAGCGGAGTGGTCTCTAGAGCTACTGTCAATGAACCCATGGATAAGAACCCGGCGGTTCCTGGTCTCAGCAAAATTGTGACAGGTAAAGTAGTAGACCTGACGTCCACTTCTAGGTTTAGTACAAACCTCCCGAACGAACGTGTGATCGACACACTCGAGATCTTGTCTTCGGATGAGGACAAGCGGATACAAGAGGTTGAGAATGAGCAGGTAACGCTGACTCAGCTTTAAAGAGTCACACGCTCGTTTTTCCTTGCAAAGAAGACTAAAGATGGAGGCAGGGAAGTACAAAGAGCAGCAAAGAAGAGCCGCGTTGCTACTGGTTGCCAGTCTGAAGATCCGGGACCGGATGTTGACACCGAGGTCGCGTCACTTCCCGTGCTCTTGGATGTTATTCTCAGCCGCATCACGTAAACAGACTGAAGAAAAAGTCAAAGAGACTCAAAGACTCTATTTCGGACCGAATAAAACGGGCCTTTGTAAAGCTTCAGAAGGAGACTAAAGCTCTGGCTGCGCGCGTTGAGATGCGGGATAATGCAGGACACTTGTCCGACCGCGCAGCAGCTGCGGAAAGAAAGGTGCATTAGCTTCGCCTTGCAAATAGTGCACTACAAGTTTAGATACTGGGCTTGAAGAAGAGAATGAAGAAGGAACTTCAGTGCGGCAAGAGTGTGACGCGGCGGTTCAGGCGAGTATCCTGGTAATGACATCGGTTCAGATGATGCCTGCGGGAGCCGGCTTCGTTGTAAAAGTTGTGGCTCCACCGGTGTACTTTCCCTCAGTAAGAAAAGAATCCTCAAGAACACTTCGGGAGGTGGACCTCGGAAGCCGGCGTTTGTTGAGGAGGATGTAGCCACCGTGATTAGGAGGAAAGTCACGGAGCTACTACGCCACGGGAGACGGAAGCTCGAAGAAAGTCGTGGAGCTCGTCAACGACGCTCTTACGAGAAGTGGCAACGCATTCTAAAGCAGGAGATAGCAGCCCTCTGCGCGCTTTGCTTGTCAGTCCGACCAGCGAGCCAAAGAAAAGGCCTTCTAGGTGGAGGTCATTGGACGAAGGCGCCCTAAGGCGAGGTCGCGCAGCTTAAAGGCTGTACGGCGGTCAAGCAGCAGAAGCCTCAACGGGGTCAAGGTCCCTCATAAGCGGGTTCCAGCAGCCAACCGCAAGGGGAAGGCAAACACAAGCGGCGCAAGCCGCGACAAGTGGCGGCGGTTGCAATCCGGCACCTCCCGGAGCAGAAACATCCGGTGACATATGCGGATATCATCCGCACTGCACGGGTTCCCCTTCAAAAGATGGGGATTACCGATACGCGTATTCGGCGCGATATCGGAGGAGGTATTTTGATTGAGATACCAGGCTCCGGGGGCCAATGAGAAGGCGGACCAGTTGGTAATCGCACTGGTCCTGGTTCTTCAGGGAAAGGTCACTGTTACTCGGCTGATTCGAAAGAGTGAGATCCGTCTTACTGGGCTCGATGAGTCTGTCGAAACAGCGGACGTGGTAGCGGTTCTGTCCTCTGGCGAGTTCGGCCCTTGCCAAGCTGAGGACATCAAACTGGGTCCCAGTAAACAAGGCCATGATCGGATGGGCGCTGTCTGGCTTCGCTGTCCGGCAGAAGTGGCGGATAAGATCGCGGAGAAGAGCCGGCTAAAGATGAAATGGTCGTCGGCTCGCGCCACTCTCCTTCCCGCCCGGCAGCTCCGATGTTATAAGTGCCTAGAGTTTGGGTACGTTTGGACAGCCTGCCGCAACGACGTCGACCACAGTAAGACGTGTTACCGTTGCGGTGAGGATGATCATGTCGCTCGCGACTGCAGGAGGAAGGCTCATTGTATTCTGTGTGCGTCCCGAAACCTAGCGCTCGGGCACAGAACGGAGCGGCCTGTCCTTCGAGAACAAAGAACCGCAATGGTGTGAAGAAACCCTCGGAGCGGAAGACCGCGGAAGCAATGGTTTTGCATGGAACGAATCCTCCAAATTAACTTTAATCACTGTGGTCCTGCGCAGGACTTGCTTCAGCAAGTGATGCGCAAAGAGCAGGTCGTGCTGGTCGCGATATCCGAGCTCTATTGAGAGCTCACAGAGAGAGCTCACCTCCGGATGGGCTAGCGACTTAGATAGATAGATAGATAGATAGATAGAAGCTTTATTTTTAAGGCGCTCTGAGAAGGTTCCCTCAAGCGCATAATGAAAACATGTGTACAACAGTTATTGACAATAGTAAAATAAAAATAACAACAATAAATAATCTCTTTCTATAAATATCGTAGGGTTCTCTGCAAATGTTCTTTAGTATACTGTTCCAAAAATCCACCGAGACACATCTAAAAAACCGCCTAAAGATCTCAGTTCTTAAGAGTGAGGAAATCAATGAGTCCGCAATTGTACGAGATTTCTCTGGAAGAAATGTTTAAATTCATAAGTTCTAAATAAAGTATTCCAGTATTTTATATAATGTAGTACCAACCAAGAACATTCTTCTGCTTTTGATCTTGAGCCATCGAAGTCTCTTGTAATAGGGAGTCATGTGTTCTAACCATTTTGCTTGGAAATGAATCGAATGCATCTGTTGTAGACTTTATATAAGCATAAGTCGTTTTCTTTCGTATTGTCAGTTAAAATCGTGCAGCAATAATCCAAAATTAGACATATAAGAAAAGCCACAAGTTTGGTCCGGAGCTGATGTGTAAACAGATTCTTGTACGTTTTTAAGCAGTGTAATGATGCATTAATTCGAGAGATTATACTGTCAACATGAGTATCTCAGGATAGCGTGCTAGATAGAGTGACGCCAAGATATGTAACAAACTTCTTATAAGAAATAACTGTGTCGTTTACGATAATTTTTAATATAGAAAGTAAGTCACGATGCCACATATAAATCTCGTTGAACCAATAAGCATAGAATTAGTTTTCTCCGTATTTAAAGTTAATCCATTTTGAGAGGTCCAGTCGAAAACACGCAGAATATCCTCGTTTATTTTGTCAATTGCCTCATTCAGAAAACACGGTTCAGTGTGCAAGTAAATCAATAGGTCGTCTGCATACAAACTGTATTTACAATACTGCAACAACTTTCAAAAATCCAAGACATATAGAGTATATAAGGTCCGAGAACAGATCCTTGTAGAACTCCTTTTGCCAACGGCATTTTCTCGGAAATAGTATTAGTAAATGTGTCGCGCACAGCCTGCGTTCTTCCGTAAAGGTAAGAGCAAATTCACCTAAGAGCAGAATTAGAAAAATTCATGTCACTAAACTTATTCGCCAGTAAGTAATATATTACATTGTCAAAAGCTTTGGAAGAATAGAAGAATACTGAGACAGTGATCTTTCTATCATCAGCCGCCTGTCTAACATCATCCAAGATTCTTATAAGAGCCGTCTGTGTAGAAAATTCCTTTCTATATGCATTTTGGAATAAATCTAATAATGCGTTGGTTTCTAAGTAATCCTTCATTTGTTCAGCAACAATATGCTCAAATATCTTGAACATGACGCAAGTAATAGAAATCGGTCTAAAGTGACTCATTTCGGTGGGCCATTTGATCTTAAAAACAGAACATACAATAAAAGACTTCTATACTGTCGGAAATACCCCATTTGTCAAGCTGTAATTGAAAATATGTGAGATAACTAAAATAATCCGCGGTGATGCCAATTTAATCAGATTCAAGGAAACCTCATCATCACCGATTGAATTTGAAGTGATGCGAGTCATAGCCTTTCTAATAACTGAGTTTTCAATATTGCCTCAATAAAATTTGGTATTGTCGTACGTGGGCTCACCTATAAAAAGCTCTCTTACGTTATCAACTTGACCAGCTCGCACCTGAGACAGAAAGTAGTTGTTAAAGTCATCCGCCGAGAATGGCCGTATACTTTTATTGATCTTCTTCGCTTTGATAAGGCCAAGCTGGCGAAGCTTCTTCCAAATGTCAGAAGGATTTCTAAGTCTCGAGAAGGTTGCTTGATAATAATTTTGTTTAGCTTTACGTATCAACTCTTGTACAGCATTCCTCACAGATTTGTAAGAAATATAAATTTGCCTCAGTCTTGTATCGCTTTCATCTTCTTCGAAGTCTATTCCTGTCTGCCATTTTTGCTCTAATGTCCGGAGTGACCATGATGCTGGTAATCGTTTTGGATGAATTGTTTTCAGCGGCGCGTGTTTGTCATAACACTAAGTCAAATATCCATTAAAAAGAGCAACTTTCTCATCAATATTATCCAAACAGAATATCCCAATCATGGCTAGTCAATTCGTTACGAAAGATATCAAGATCGGATTCACTATAGTCTCTTACAGTAATAGTTCTAGGGTAGCGTCGTCTGACAACTATATTGTATGTTACATCAATGAGATCATGCATAGAGAGGAAATCACGATCTCCTGATGGAACAAAAATATTTTGTCGCATTCATCCATCATACACAAATCAAGCCAAGTTAACGCTGTAGAGGTGTGATGTGTAGTGCTGTATGGAACTAAATACATCGCAGATATCAAGACAAAATTTTTTATGAGATCCGAGTCATATGTAACCTGAGTAAGATCAGCATTGAAGTCTCCGAAAATCAAGCAATGTCTATAAAAGATAGAAATGTCGAGAAACGTGTTGAAAAATTCCAATAAATAATCGCAATGCGGAGGTCTGTATGTCACTGCAAGCAAAAACTTTTCATTGATGGCAGTAATTTTTGCTAATATTCAGGCTTACGGCAATAAAAACTATTTGAAGTTGTTAAAACTTTTGCTCTTGCAAGGTATCAGCCAAGTAAAATGCAATGCCACTTCCGGCTTTACCAGTTCTATCATGTCTGAATAGTATATATTCAGACAATTCAATCATCCAATCTGGAATAAAAGGCTTTAACCAAGTTTCGGACAGGCAGATGATATAGTAAGGAGAGTTTGAGAAAAACAGCCTGAATTCATCCAGATGCGCCAGCAAAGATTGGCAGTTTACATGGCATATTAGAACAGATTGCTCATGCGAATTATTCATATTTAATATTTTTTATCTTGTCCTGCAGTTCCTCATTAATATCGAACAGTTCTTTCCATCAAGTGCTGAATGCTTAGCCTCGCTGTGCACCTTCTACAATTTCCACAGCTAGCAGCCTCATCCCTCGTAGGGCAATTTCTCAATTCATGGTCCTTCGCACAATGTTCACACAGTGTAGTGCTCTTACAAGTTTTAGCAATATGTTCAAAAGCTAGACACCTATAACATTGCAGCACTTGTACATAGTCCTCAAGAACACACAAAGAGAAATTTAAGTAAATATGTTGCTCCCGTTTTAATACAGTACGTATGATTGAATTAGACCCCTCACGGGGTGGCTGCGGTTACCTTGTCTTCTCAGGCCAGTCGCACTGTTTTGGAGGTCCTGGATCGGAGTCGTGGCTTTGTGCGTTGGGGTGAATTCACAGTGTTTAACTATTACTTCTCCCCCAGCCGCAGCAGAGAAGAACCGGAAGAATTCCTGGACTCACTCCGGAATAGTGTGCGGTGTATGGGCGGTAGAATCTACTTGGTCCTGGGGGACTTTAACTCATGGTCCAGTAGGGCTCACCCTCGACGAACGCGAGGAGTGAGGCAGTAGAGTTTTGGGCGGCGGAGACGGGAGTCCACACAGAGAGAACGGTTTCTTTAGATTTAACAAATTTTGTTAAATCTAAACAAATTATTTCATTAGAATAGTCCAAACAACCTTGAGTTTGAACTAAACATTTCAATTGTTTGAATTTCAAACAAAGTATTTTGTTAAGTTAAATAAATCTAAAACTTTAATAAAAAAATTTTTTTCGCGGGTTGCGCCCTCACACAACTTCGAGATTTTACTCAAAGTAATCTTTAGAGGCTCGATTCAGCTTGCCACCCAACCGATGAACTCCATTGAAAGAGACTGGATCTGAAAAAATCCTAAGGTGTTATAGCAGGATTCGAACTCGAGACGCCTCCGTCGTATTCACAGCCCCTGCACTCAGTCCGCAAGACTACTTGTTCCTTACTAAAATGTGATTATTTTTATCTACTACTATTCTCAAGCTATCCTATACGCATTTTATTTATTATTTCTTTAAATTATTATTTTATTAAAAATATTGCAGTGCGATATATCTGCAACAATGGATAAAAATATTTCTCTTATTATTAGTAATTATTTATTATTCTTATAATTTAAAGTACATTTTTACAACGCGAAATTTGTTGTCTCAAACAATGCTATATTTAAATCAAATATATTTTATGTTATATTTATGTTACAAAATAATTTTTTTCATTATATAATGCTTATTAAAACCAAATAAAATATTATTTTGTTGGAATAAGTGATTTCAAACATTTGTATTGTTTCCGTCAAATAATTTGACTTATTTTAACGTAACAATATAATTTTCGTTCAACAAAATTGTTGTTTGGTATAAAATTATGTCGTTTGAATGCAACAGATAGATAGATAGATATGTTTGGAGCGGGTGGGCTGTGCAAATCACTCCCTAGAATGTCACCTAAATCTGCGAAGATCTTCTGTGACTACCGCTCTAGAGCCCCGATTCAGTTCGCATCTCAATCGGTATACTGATCTCCCTAGGCATTCATTTCTGTCCTGGGGAGTTGCGCCCGAAACTAAAAAGACCGGCCAGAATCCGAAGATAAGGATTCGAACTCGGGACCTCTACTCACAGACCCGATGCCTGGGCTGCGAATCTCCAGACCGATTAATTATAGAAGGCCCGATTTATTTCGCCGATCAACTGATAAATTCGGTTGAAGGAGACCGATCCGGAAAAAATCCTTACCACCCTTCAGGTGAGCGGATTCGAACTCGGGACCTCCGGATTCGCAGCCCCTGCACTCAGGCTGCGAAACTACTGGGCCGGTCTTTGAATACAACAAATATGAGTCAAACAAATCGGATTATTAAATTTAAAGAAACCGTTCTCTCTGTGCGTGTTCTCAATGTAAGCCCCGTATGGACCTGCGTCCGCAGGGTTGCTCAATCGTTGACTTATTGTCGGCGTCGGCCGCGGCGACTCCGCTTGTTACTAAGTGGGAGGTCTGGGAAAGCGAGGAATCACTCTTAGACTAGAAGTACGTGGCGCTGACGGTTTACCGGCAGCACGGCGTCACCGACCGCAAATTGCCTCGCTTCCCTCGTTGGCGCAAAGAGGTGTGGAACCACGACCTTTTCGAGGCAGCGGTTCTGGGTGCGGCGTGGGGCAACCCTGCGGAGACAGGATGGTTAGCCAAAGAGGAGGTGGAGTGGATAATCCGCACAGCAGTAAACGCATGTGATCTGACTATGTTAAGGGTCGGGAAAGTGCATTGCCCGCCGACGGAGGTACACGAAGGTAACCGACGCAGGCACGCTCCGGAGGAAGTGGAGGCCGTTCGGCTGACAAGGAGAGGTCGCGACGTTGTACCAATCGATTTAGACAAAATTTATAGGATTTATAGATGACTATGTGAAATATTGCAGGGTAACGTAAGAAGACGCACTATTCAACCATTTGCGAGAAAATCGAATTTGAAAATTTCGAGTTACTTTATAAGGATATTAAATAAATCGTTTAATCGAAGAATGCGCGTAGCGTGGCGGTAGCGTACTAGGTTAGTAGTGTCGACGCTGCTGGTACGAGTCTCGATATACTTTTTTGTTTTTCAAAATTCTACAGTATAATCTAAATGTAAGTAATACGTTTTTTATTTATTTATTGCATGTTAAAAAAGTAACAGAAGGAATCCGCTCAAGGGAATAGTTTTTTATGGTTGGACGCCATTTGCAAAACTATGCATGTACACAATTAACACATGTACATGTTTAGTATATGTAACCTATCTTGTTACATATACGATTGCAGCGTAGTTATGCATACATTTATAAAAAGAAGTTTATTTACACCTAGGACAGTGAGTTGCAATTAGTAAAGATATTAGTAGAGGATTATTTCTAAAATAAAAAGATGCATCCTTGAGGAAACTTCATTACACGGAAAGTATGGTGAGTATATACATATATATACCCTTACGAAAAAAAACTACTGCCGATTACATATAAATAAAGTCAGTAATATAAATATTACTGACAATTACATAAGAATATTATTAGGTATTACAGGAATCACTGAGAATATTACTGGCAATTACACAGAATGCCAGTCATTTTTTCGTACCACTGCCGCAATATATTATTGCCAGTAGTTCTTTTTCGTAAGGGTACATACATATATACTAATTATACTCTTTGTGTAATGAAGTTTCCTCAAGGATGCATCTTTTTATTTTAGAAATAATCCTCTACTAATATCTCTACTAATCGCAACTCACCGTTCTAGGTAAATAAACTTCTTTTTCTGGAAACCTCTTCTTTGGTCTCACATTCTCGAATCCAACATGCCATAGCATGCAGATTCCCTCCCAAGTCCCAATGAACAGTCACAATCGGGATCACTTTTGTATATGTCACGCGAAGTTCGATCTCCTTACTCTTACTTCGTGCTCGGAACGCACCCTCAGTAACCACGCAGCAGCAAGTGGAAGGAATACGCACCAAACAAACAGCCCTGTACGTGTGCGCTCGGCTCTTCGGCCAACATCGAGCAGTAGAAGGAGACGGACATACATAACCGCTCTATTTCTTTTCCCATAGCTATAGCTATAGCTAATACTATCACAAAAAAAGGAGTACAGAGGCTCTATAGTATATGTTCCAGGCCTGGGGAACTAGTGGCCCGCGGGCCACACGGTCTCTATTCCCCTTCTACTGAGCTACTCCCACCACATTCACTTGATTCTCCGTCTGCACTGCGTAATGACTAATTTCCAGTGTAGCCACAGTATTTGACAAGCCAACGTCCTACGTCTTACGTTCTACGTCTTGCGTGTCGTGATTACGAGTTTTGCGAACGTTATAAATAATAATAATTTTCATTTGTAGTTTCTTTTATTATTATTAATTTTTATTTTAGCATTATTTAATTCTTCTTTCAAAAGACTTTTTATCGAACAGTATCAAACTTTCCTTTGTCTTCTAGTCTTCTTCTTTCTAATAAACACTATACAAACTTTCAATGTGCTTTATTTTATTAATATTTTTTTCTTTCTATCTTTTATTATTATTTTAATTCTTTCTATTCCTGCATCATGGCAACAAGAAAGATTCCTAAAATAAATCGTCAGTTTAAAAGAGAATGGGAGACAGATTTTCTTTTTATTCAGTCCGATGGACAGCCTTTATGTTTAGTTTGTCACAAAAAACTTTCAATTATAAAGAAAGTTAACATTTCGCGACATTATTATACGCATCATGCAAAAATGTACGAATCGTACTCTGCACAATGTCGAGAAGAATTAGTGCAGAAGTTGAAAATAAAATTTGAAAATAAAACACGTAGTAATTCCTCTGCCTCTGCTTCTACCTTAACATATCAAAAACAGTCTTGCAACTTCGTATTCTGTGGCATTAGAGAATGCACGTGCAAAAAAAAAGCTTTTCGGATGGTGAACTAATTAAAAAATGTGCCATTGAAATGGCTAAAGCTTTTGGAAACAAAAATGCTGTAGAAAGATTTGAAAATGTGTCGCTATCACGACACACTATTTCTACACGTGTGACTGAAATTAATAAACATATAGAAGAAAAATTGAAAACATTATTACAAAATTGTCGATATTTTAAGCTTTGTTTAGATGAAAGTGCGGATATTACTGACGTAAGTCAATTGTTAATTTTCGTGCGGCTGATAAATGATGATTTTTCGATTAATGAAGAACTTTTAGCACTAGTTCCATTACACTCGACCACAAAAGGAATAGATATCTATAACGCGGTTTCTCAACAGATGAATAAATACGGTGGATTTGACAAGTGTACTGCCATTGTTACAGATGGTGCAAAATCAATGCTAGAACAAATAAATGGGTTCAAAGGTCAATTACGGAAAAATGGAATTAATTGTATAATATTTTATTGTATCATTCACCAAGAAGCATTATGTGAAAAGATTTTGCTTCTCAGATCGACTATGAATGTTGTGACAAAAGTTATTAATTTGATTAGAGGCGGAAACAGAGCACTCTCTCACCGAAAATTCCGAAGTTTCTTAAAAGATATTAATACTATATATAAAGATTTGTTGTTGCATAACGACATACGTTGGCTGAGTGCTGGAAAAAGTTTACAACGAGTTTTTGCTCTACGGAACGCAATTCCAGAATTTTTGAAAAATGAAATTAAAGAAAATACTGAAAATATTGAAGAAAACTTTAAGGATGTCAAATTTTTAAGCGACTTGGCCTTTTCAACAGATATTACGCAGCATCTTAACATTTTTAATTTAAAATTACAAAAACAAGATCAAACAGTATCTGAATTAGTTGGCCATATCAACGGTTTTCAAAATGAAATAAAATTATTTATTATAGAATTAGAAAAAATCAAATTACATCATTTTCCCTCATGCTACAGAATTGCAGAACAATATTTAAATTCAGATTTTGTTCAATATGTATCAGCACTAGTGCAAATTCAAAAAGAATTTGAAAGAAGATTTAAAGATTTCGACGTATTGAAAAAAGACATGGTTATTTTCAATAACGCTATGAGGTGTAAAATTGAGGAGCAGGAAATTGTATACCGTTTAGAGTTGTGCAATATGCAAGCAGATCCTTTTTTACTTAATAGAAGTGAATATGGTCTCAAATTTTTTAAATTATTATCTCCAGAAAAATATCCCAAAGTAGTGGATTTGGGTTTGAGAATTTCTTCAATGTTTGGTTCAACGTACAAATGCGAAAGCAGTTTTTCTCTTATGAATATTATTAAATCTAAATATCGTTCCTCATTGACTGATAATTCACTGTCTTCTTTATTAAGAATAGCAACTAGTAAAATTTCAGTTGATATTCCTTCGCTTGTCAACAAAATGACACGGCCACAATGTTCGCATTAAATATGTTTGAATACATTTATTCTTTGTTAAAATAAAAAATTCAATTTAAGTTTTACAGTCAGTAAATCCACAGTTAAAGTCGGTGATCCGAAGTCCGCGATCGTAAGAATGCACATATAGATATATATATGTGAAGCAGTTAACCATACTAATAGTAAGGCAAGGGAGACCGTAGCCTAATGGTAGGGAAACGCTAGACTAATGGTGGGAGTAGTGCAGCGACGGTGGAGATGTTCTCCAGGCCTGCTCTATACAAAGATCGAAAGGAAATTGAAAGGCCAATAAGAGCCTAAAACACGGATGTCAGTGTGTGAAAACAAGGATTTATTATCAGTGATTAATAACGTTTCGATCCAGGCTTTGGATTATTCTCAGATAAAACACCTGAATGAATCAAAAAGATACACAATAAATCATTAAATAGATACAAAATTCACTACAAAAAATCAACTACAAATTAATGAGAACTCACAAATTTGAAAAGTCAAAAGACTTATCCACATCCTCGCGGTCAAAGCAATAAAATAAATAAAAAATAAAACTTAAACAAGTGACAGTTGGACTATTACGCTGAGATATGGAAAGTCAAATGATCACAAACAATAAAGCAACAAAGATAGATCAGTAAGAAAACAGACAAACAGAGTCATCTATGTGGAAATAATTGAGAAACATTAATACAGACAAACGACTATAACTTCTTAAATCTGTCGATAAGTGGCAGATAAGTATTGTCAAGAGAGTCAGTGTCACTCTGTAGATTAAGACCTAATGGTTGTTTTTTGATAAAAATCATCTCTGAAATCAAACGTTTGTTGTAAGAACGTTCCTCGTCTAAAACTGTAATGTTACTCCAGACAAAATTATGATTGCATTCGAGACGGTGGTCAGTGATGACAGAATGTTGAGTAGAATTCCGGCGAATGTGGCTTTCATGCTCAGTAATCCGTGAACGTAATAATCTTTTTGTTTGACCTACATATGAGGCCCGACAATCATTGCATTTAATATACAACATCGGACCTTGAGGATGTTGATAGTGGATCTTTATGTACTTTGATAAATTTTGAAAGATAATTAAAATTAACAAAAGCCAATTTCGCGTTTGCTTTTGATTTAACAAAATTAGCCAAATTCGTCGTAATCGAGCGCACAAAAGAAACAGTGAAAAAAGTTTCCTGCTCAGTTTGACCGTCCAAAATGCGTTTCATAAATCTCTTTCTCCCAACGGAACCGTTAATCAGACTTCTCAAACGTTCACGACACACATAAAAAATAATACTATCAGTCTCGCAGAAGCATGCCTAGTTGCTAGCCTGTTTCTCGTGCATGACTCGTATGTTCCTTCTCTCTTCCTTCTCTCTTTTTCTCTCTCATACTTACATGAGCTGCGTTCCGATCTTTACTGCCGGTACTAGAAATCTATAGCACATGTGACGTGAAGTATAGATTTTTGGTACTGTCAGTTGAATACAAAAGAAATGATATCAATAAGTTATGCCAAGTAAAATCTTTTATACATGGTTACAAAAATATATAAAATATATAAAACTTTGTAAGTTCATACGTTGTAAAATAGAAAATATTCTAAATCAATAAAAAATTTCAAATATTGTATGACCACTGCACTTTTTATATAAAGCACTCATTGATGTAANAAAAGACTTCGCCTTGCGTGGAAAATCTTAAACTATGTCGAATCATACATATAGATTTGAATTTTTAATTTAAACTTCGCTTATCGGTTTAGAATTCTGTTGTTTGTGTCACGTTGGCAGCACTGTTACGGACACCCATGCCAAGCTTCTGCTTATCAGCTGTTCATTTACCTTTATGACAGTGATTTCTTTACATCAAGTTTTTACGTCGCGGCGATTTTTACAAAGGATTCAAAACTTCAACAACGTTCTTGCATTAAATTTTGCTATAAAAATGAAATTAAGTGTTCCGATACATTAAAAATGTTACAAAAGTGTTATGGTGACGATACTCTATCGAAAACACAGGTGTACCAGTGGTATGAACGCTTTTTAGACGTCTAATGGAGTTTTTGTTCTGTGTGGGTATTTCTGCACAACATCTTGCAAAAGCGGCTCTTAAGACTTTATTTCGTATTTTCTTATTAGAATTCAGAGCCTTAAGTTTCTTTACATATATATTATGGTTTTAAGTTGATATAAATTAAAGAATTTTTTATTTTGATGGTAATATATTAACAATAACGGACCACTTTCCGATCAACTTGAGCTTCACGTATGTTATCAAGAACATTGTCCTGAGTAACATGCAAAAAATTTTAGCCGTCGTTCGTTGTTTGTTAAAAAGTTATTAATAGTGATAATAACAGGTCAACCTCCGATCTACTTGAGCTTTACATATGTTGTCAAGGACATTGTCCTGAGTAACATGCAAAAGGTTTTAGCCGTCGCTCATTGTTTCTAAAAAAGTTCCAAACAAAAAAAGTTTCATAAATAAAGTTTTTTTCGACATTATGGACATTTTTTTCACGTTGTAAGCGTGTAGGCCTCCCTTGCACTCCCCTGAGCTTATCATGTTTTGCGTACATATTACCTTCTGTTTATGATGTTTTAGTTTTGAATATTCTTTATTTTTTCTCGAGGGGGGAGCAGAGGGAGGGGCGTAGCCCCCCGCCTGCCTACACACTTACAACATGAAGAAGATATACATAATGTCAAAAAAAATTTATTTATGAAACTTTTTTTGTCATAACTTTTTTATAAACAACGAGCGACGGCTAAAAGTTTTTGCATATGTTACTCAGTACAATGTCCTTGACAACATATATAAAGCTCAAGTTGATCGGAAGGTGGTCCGTTATTGTCAATATTTACCCTAAATCAAACTCGGACATAAGTGCCTTCGTTTGTATTTGAAACCGTTATGCGGATTCTAATGTTTCTTCCAAAGATGCACAGTCTCTGTTACTCATATATTTTATTACTTTTTGTTTTCTAATATTATATATTTTGTTAAATCGGCTAGTCCAACTATCGCTGGCAGAGAAAGAGAAGTATTTATTGATAAACGGAAACGCTATCGCCATCGCCCACTGTTGCAAAATTCTCGTAGTTATCTGAAATCCGATGTTACATATAAGTTCTAGGTTTGGAATCCTTCTTATATAAACATATTGTGTAACATATATCTGCTCAAGACATTCTCTTGCTTCTTGAAAGTGTTCGAATATCTTCTGTTTCTATGTATTTCCATTTATCAACTGATGTTTTTCCTTGTTTCACGTCATTTTTCCACATACGTAACATTCTGTGATTTTTTAATTTATAGCAACCTTTCTTTTATAAATTTTTTATGTTCTATTTTGGATGCATTTTGGCTAATGCAATAGTCTTTTTCTTATAAGTTAACGAAATATACTTATAATCGCAAAAGAGATGAAATTCTGGCTCGTATGCTGGACTTACTCGAGGTATACACTATACAGGTATAAAATATCACATTGTTATACAACTTCATTGATTTGAACAATAACCCGATTCACAAATAGAAATATGTGAAAATAGCAAAATTTTAAAACGTATCTCCGTGTAGTCTTCTACATTCATAACATCAGTCTCTTCCTGCAGTATTAAATCTTCATCAAAAATAATTGTGCTCTCTTGCAACATACGTATGTACTATCTCTTTAAAGATTTCTTCGCCCATAGCGATAGAAGCAGCCGAGACTTCTTTTGGCGGTGTGTCCGTTAGTAAATTTTCTGNTTTTAGCAAACTCTTGCAATAAATAGCGTTGGTTAAATTGTTTCTTATTAATTCTTCATCGTTCTGTAGGCTTGCTGATTCCGAGCTTGACTCCGAGCTCGAAATATTGTGTTCCGTACTAGTACTACACGATGCACTACACGATGTTCTAAACGCTAGTTCTTGTTCGAATGCGATTAGATCTAACGATCTTCAATTCATTAAACCGATAATAACTCACATAACGAGTCTCACATAAAGAAAACAAGTTCTTAGATAACACTTGTATATAATTTCACAATACAGATGCTTTTACCAAGAAAGGATATTCAAGATAGTCGACAATCGTTGCGGCAAAAATAACAATCTCGGAGTAAACAATAATTCAAAATGTATTTAGTGCGTAGCGTATAAATTTCAATTTTAATGGTTATTGTATAACATGTTTATAAATTGAAATTACACGATATAACGCATTAGAAATAAATAAATGTCATAATTCTGAAATATAATTAATGTTATAAAACAAACACTAATTGTTTAAGTAAAATATAAAAAATACATATCAGTAAAAATGTATAATATGTGACAATATAACTTACAAAACAAAACAAAATTTCGATCAAAAAGGATTCGAACCGGCACTACGCAGCGTGGTAGCCGCGTGCCTTACGCGCTAAGCCACGCCGTTCAGCTGCCAACCTATCCTAACTTTACGCTACATAAGGTACACGCAAAACTTTAAATGCGTTTTTCTCACGAATGCTTGAGAAGCGCGTCGTAATATTTTACGACGAATTAGTAGGAGAGTCGATCTACAATATATATAAATTTCAGTTGAATCAGGGACAATGTCTAGTGCTTCCCTTGTAAGTATTTTCTTGTAATTTTTCTTAAAACTAAAACAGAACCGCTTTAATAATTTATTTTTTCTATTTTTCGGATTTTCTCTGTCTTCTGGACCAACGCTTGGCCCCGGAGTTGCCATGGATTACAAGATTAAGTTAGACTTTTAGCCCGGAGAAAGGGTGCAGGGAGAGGGGCGGAGCCTCTTTCCTCCCCACACGTGTATGATAATGTGTGAGCAAACAAAATATTTATTTATGAAAAGTACACGATATCAGAAAATGTATTGTGTCCAATCTTACCGTGTCGAATCGTAGTGTCGAATACTCTCGTGTCGATATCAATAATCTGGTGTCGAATAATCTAGTGTCGAATAATCTCGTGTCGAATAATTTTGTGTCCAATAACTCTGTGTCCAATAATTTTGTGTCGAATTGAATGGTGTCGAATCGTACTGTGGTCAATAGAGTATCACTCGGACGCAGTGTTCACAGTTTTAGCTTCCTTACAGCATGCTAAAGAGATAGAGGGAATGCGCACAACAGTAGCGAGTTCTAATTGCATAAACTCGCTGCTGTTGTGCGCATCCCTTCCATTGCTTTAGCATGCTCTAAGGAAGCCAAAACTGTGAACACTGCTCGGACGTGCTGCCAGTGTGAAGCCACTGCGCCACGAGGAACATTGTCGGAGTGATTGGTATCGAGAGCGATGCCGGCGCGAAACCATCACGCCGCGATAGACTGCTCCGCACCTACTACGGTCGGAGGTCTGCCGAAGATTGACTTTTCAGCAAAATTTGTTTATCCGTTTTTTGAATTAATTTTTTACTTCATAAATTAAAGGATATTTTGTAGTTACTGCGTTCCAAGGTTCAAAACAGTTTACTTTACAAAAAGTTATATCGGTACTGTCAGAGGTGTTGCCAGCTCGAAATTACCACGTCGACGCAAAGCACTACCGTCTATCGTGCCTCTTGATGATTTTGTCTTTCCGTTTTTCTTTTTTTTTTTTCAACGTGCTTGTATATATATGACATCTGTTAGCAAGCATACGAACATGCGCACATTTTGATCTAACGACGGCCATGACAATGACGTTTCTGAAACGTGAATTTCTCACTTTGAAACTTTATTGTCGCATATCTCCGATCAGAAGCCATAAACAAAAACACGCAAGAATACTTTTTTTTACCGTTTTGTTCTGAAGTAATTGAAACTAAAACGAAATTGATCGGTTCAGTCGTTTTTAAGATATTGCCTCGTGAAAATCTCACTTCTCAAGCGCATAAATTTTACGTATAAGAGGCACTACCGTGTCTCTTAATTTTATCAGTTTAAGGTATATGACAATTTTAACAGTATTATGAATTATATATGTACTTCATAGGGTGCATTCCGATATTCACTGCCAGTACTGACAATGTGACGTCATAAAACAGTGCTGTTTCTATGTTCCGCAATTACTTGTACTGTTTCTTCCATCGTATAACGGAACGATTTTATAGTATCTTTTGAAGTGTACAAACATAACCAAAAATCAATCAGTGAACACGTAAGAATAGACGCCGCCATCTTTCTACTGCGACTGCCTTACCTCTCCAACCGCAGTGATGAAAGCAGGAAGTGACGACAAAATCCGTGACGTCATATGCTCGCAAACGTGCTTCGACAGCTTACTGCTATGTATTTTGGAACGGTACTTGTGACGCTGCCAGTACTGGCAGTAAATATCGGAATGCACCCATAATACAGCGCTTTTAACATCTGCGCGAACATGCATAGTATTATTATCCAACAAGCTAACCTCAACATTCTCTTTGCATTTTTGTGTCACACACATTCTTGCTTATTATTTATTGATAATACTTTATGTTAATGCATAATGTTAATGTATTTTACATTAATAAATACATAAATAAGTAAATACTAAAAAGCCCAGATAACCAAGACTGAGTGAGCATATTTTGCAAAATCTGCAATAACACATTATGCCAGTACAATGTAGCCAGCATTCAAACATTATTTTAACTAATGTCGACAGAAAAACAGAAAAAAAAGAAAATATAAATGTGTCATGCCGTAATGCAAATATTATTGCATCAATCAAGCAGAACTTGCTCAAAAAATGTAGCAGATTTGAAGCATAACGTGCTATTGTCATTTCATTCTTCATTTATTTCTATATTTTTGCTGTGTTGTTTTCTTTACATATTGTGCCTACATAATTCACTCACTATGATGACACAGCTGAGTGGAATCTGCTGCAAAGTGCTGATTAAATCTGCGTGCATACTGCTAGCATACTGCTATCATTTGGCTATCGGGGAGTGTTATTGGAAGAAAGAAAATGTAATTTAGGATTTGTGTACGAGTAGTATATCTATATACTCATTATTTATCTCTACATGGCTATGTATCCACTCTTATGAGATATATAGAAAAAACCCAGATAGCCATCTGAGTGCAAGTTGTTGGCAACTTGCCACAAATATTACTCGTATGTTTTCAGCAATGTAACAAAAGGGTGTATCTTCTTTTCAGTATGTTCTTGCCAGCAACAGTTTTCAAAATATAATAACAGCAGTTCTCAACAACTCATCGCAATAAACTTATATTATTTTTCTCAACTTATGAATAAAAATTATTGCTCATATATTGCTCACATATTGCTGACTCACATGTCATAAACATTGGCTACAACAATTGATTGATAATGAAACTCAACATATTGATACTGAATTGACAAAAACATTTTCGTTGCATTAAATAAAAACAACACAACAGCAATTGGCGAGCATCTTAATCTATACAATGATTTGCTTTATATTGAGTTTTCACATTTGGCTATCTGGGAATACAAAGGTTTTTTCAAGTTTTTGGTAATAGTGCAGATTAGGGGAGCCACCTCCGATTTCAATAATTTTTACATATGTTGTCAAGGTCATTGCCCCGAGTAATAGTGTGAAGATTTTAGGCGGAGGTCATTGTTTTTTAAAAAGTTACAAAAGGAAGAAGTTTTATGAATAAATTCTTCTTTTTCGGTCCCACGTACATTTCGTTTGCGTTTGAAGCGCGTAGGCAGGGGAGGCGCAGCCCCCTGCACCCCCCCTTAAATCTAACCTAACCTAACCTTCAAAAGGGGCTTTGCTTCTCCCCCTGCTCCCCTCTCGAAAATCAAGTACCCACTTTTCGCAAGAAGCTTGAATTGAGCTTTGAAGCTTTGTACTTGATTTTCGAAGGAGGAGCACGGGGAGGGGCAAAGCCCCTTTTAGAGGTTAGGTTAGGTTAGGGTTTAAGGGGGTGCAGGGGAGGCTGCGCCTCCCATGCCTACGCGCTTCAAACGCGAACGAAATGTACGTAGGATCAAAATCTTATGTTTGTTTTATTTAATTATTTATATTTTCGTTTATCGGATATGTAACAGACATTATTTCAAAAAAAGCGTCCAATCGTTCATCAAAATCAAATGATTTTTTAAATACGAATTCTGCCAAGTAATGCTCGAAATGACATTCTTTGCATATAAACAAACGCTAACATGTGCACACATACTGACAAACACACGTACAAACGCAGAACACATATTCATACATAGGGTGTCGAGAAATTGCATATTGTTCAATAGACTTCTTTTCTTTATAACTCTTTAAAAAACGACGACCCCCGTCTAAAACCTTCAGATTATTACTCGGGACAATGACCTTGACAACATATGTAAAAATTATTGAAATCGGAGATGGCTCCCCTAATCTGCAATCTATTACCAAGTGTTTTAAGATATAAAGTATAAAGATTGTGTATTTGTAATTTTTTATAGTAAAAAATAAAGTTTTTATTAGTATAGTATTATTAGTATAGTATTTATTAGTATAGTATTATTTGTCTTTAACATTGTAAATACTATTTGATAAATTAAGTTTGTGATAAGTGCGGCTCATATATCGGAGTTTCCCTATATCGGAAATGATCACTGATGATTAACTTGTTATGTTACTCACCGGTCCACTGATATCATGCAGAGATTGAGGATGCTGGCGGTGCAGCTGAGAACATCGAAGCTGACCCAGAGATCGCACATGAGCGAGCCAAAAGGCCAAGTGCCTGATATTTGGTAAACTAACGCTGTCGGCATTACCAGAATTGACACGCAGAGATCGCTCATTGCCAGGCTGACCAGCAAATAGTTGCACGGCTTCCGTAGCTTCCTCACAAGTGCCACCGCTATGCATACCAGAATGTTGCCGATCACCGTACAGATGATGATGCTGCCGAGCACCAGGATGAGGATAATTGCCTAACGTAGTAAACACGTTGCTACAGGACTACCGTATATGATAAGCCGTACTGCGACACAAACATGAGATCCTCTTAACATATTGATGACGTCACACCTATGGAATTTTGGTGTTCTATAAGTCGTACGAGATAGGAGTAAAGTGGGAGAGAAAAAACAGAGAAAAAAGAGAAAAAAAAAACAAATATAAAATACATCAAATTTTGTTATTTACATATAACAAATCAAAATGGTAAATATTGACAATAACGGACCACTTTCTGATCAACTTGAGCTTTATATATGTTGTCAAGGACATTGTACTGAGTAACATATGCAAAAACTTTTAGCCGTCGCTCGTTGTTTATAAAAAAGTTATGACAAAAAAAGTTTCATAAATAAATTTTTTTTGACATTATGTATATCTTCTTCATGTTGTAAGTGTGTAGGCAGGCGGGGGGCTACGCCCCTCCCTCTGCTCCCCCCTCGAGAAAAAATAAAGAATATTCAAAACTAAAACATCATAAACAGAAGGTAATATGTACGCAAAACATGATAAGCTCAGGGGAGTGCAAGGGAGGCCTACACGCTTACAACGTGAAAAAAATGTCCATAATGTCGAAAAAAACTTTATTTATGAAACTTTTTTTGTTTGGAACTTTTTTAGAAACAATGAGCGACGGCTAAAACCTTTTGCATGTTACTCAGGACAATGTCCTTGACAACATATGTAAAGCTCAAGTAGATCGGAGGTTGACCTGTTATTATCACTATTAATAACTTTTTAACAAACAACGAACGACGGCTAAAATTTTTTGCATGTTACTCAGGACAATGTTCTTGATAACATACGTGAAGCTCAAGTTGATCGGAAAGTGGTCCGTTATTGTTAATATATTACCATCAAAATAAAAAATTCTTTAATTTATATCAACTTAAAACCATAATATATATGTAAAGAAACTTAAGGCTCTGAATTCTAATAAGAAAATACGAAATAAAGTCTTAAGAGCCGCTTTTGCAAGATGTTGTGCAGAAATACCCACACAGAACAAAAACTCCATTAGACGTCTATTAGACGTCGACAGCTCCATGCGACATCTAATAGATGTCTAATGGATGTCTGGATAGATGGATGTCTAAGTGGATATATAGTATATATATACAGGGTGTCCCAGAATTGGTTTAACATCTCTCGTAGACAGGTAGAAGGAATAAAACTGAGGTGAAAAGTCCTATACCCTTTTGCTAGATTCGCAATAGTTACCGAGATTTTAATTAACAAANATCCGCGAATAAGCGTGCATCGGGCTGTCTTACNCGCGTAGGACANCCCGGCGCGCTTCACACAATTACATTTTAATATGTATATGTTATAGTATATGCTGTTATATTAGCTCCTCCNATATGTCGCTATGGGTAACACCGTTAGCGCGCGAAGCGCGGCGGGCAGTCTTATGCGCGTAAGACAGCCCGATGCATGCTTATTCGAGGATCTTTGTTAATTAAAATCTCAGTAACTATTGCGAATCTAGCAAAATGGTATAGGACTTTTCGACTCAGTTTTATTCCTTCTTCCTGCCTACGAGAGATGTTAAACCAATTCTGGGACACCCTGTATATGTATACACATATGTATATATATATATTTACGTGTAAATTATTATACGTGAGTTTTAGAATTGAAATTACAATTCTTAAATTCATATAGGATGCTACATATTGCGAAAAATTAGTTAAAGGGGTATTCGGGGTCTATCATATACAGGAAGATTTTGATAGTAATACTTTTTCTAGAGATACGAGTTGCGCATGTACTTGGCGTCTTTTTTTACCTTTTTTGAAAAGGTATTTTGTTCGGATATCACACATTTTTGTAGAATATAGTTTTGACAAACACTTTTTTTACTGCATTATATATAACTTAATTGTTTGCGTCTTATTCTTAACCCTCAACGGACGAACATAGGTCGTTTTCGTCTGGAGCAAAATTACTTTCTGAAAAAAATAAGTTTCTTGTTGTCATATTTGGTAAAAATTATGAATTAAAACATTTTTTTTACCAAATTTAATGATGATGTCTTATACTAGACAGTTTAAAGAGTATATACACATTGTTTCAGATTTTTTTAGAAATATTTAATATTTTTAAAAAGCCCAAGACGAAAACGACCCATGTCCGGCAAATTAAGGTGCCGAAAAACACGCCGTCCGTTGAGGGTTAATTATTCTTTTTATATATTTATATATACAGGGTGTCCTAGAATTGGTTTAACATCTCTCGTAGGCAGGTAGAAGGAATAAAAATGAGTCGAAAGTCCTATACCATTTTGCTAGATTCGCAATAGTTACTGAGATTTTAATTAACAAAGATCCGCGAATAAGCATGCATCGGGCTGTCTTACGCGCGTAAGACTACCCGCCGCGCTTCGCGCGCTAACGGTGTTACCCATAGCGACATATGAGAGGAGCTAATATCGTCACTCCCTACGTATAATTACATAAGTGTCACATATGGGATTTTCAGTTTATTGCATAGTGACACTCAGAAAGTCATGTTCTTTGTGGTCACCAAGTATTAAAAAACAATATTCATAACTAAGGTAAAAATTTAAAACTGAAAAATCCCTTAACTAGGGAAACTATATGAAGCTTCAAACTTTTAAACTGCTCTCCTCTAAAATTTGCGTTTTGGAGTTACGAGATTATACGTAGGGAGTGACGATATAACAGCATATACTATAACATATACATATTAAAATGTAATTGTGTGAAGCGCGCCGGGCTGTCCTACGCGCGTAAGACAGCC